>NW_026558908.1:0-104968 GCF_026930045.1 Uloborus diversus | reverse complement strand
AGATAGAAACAAATATTCATTGGTGTTTTTAAAAATGTTTGGTTGCTTATTTGATGCATAACTGATTAAACTTTTAGTACAATCTAATGCTGTTGCCAAGTGGTCAACTTACAAAGGGTTGTTTACAATACTCCAAACCACAGCTGTTGTATATTAGTGGTCAAGATAGATAGGTGGTCATTGAGAGGTGGTCAAGTTACAGAGGTTTTCCTTCATTATATAAGATAGGACTAATTCCGTTCCTGACAAAAGCGGTGAATTTAGACAAATTTAGACAGTCGGTCAACTTACAAAGGTGGTCAACTTTACAGGTTTTACTGTATTATGAACGCCATTTTTAACCGCGTTGAATTATTACCTCTTTATAAACTGAACATGCTCACAATCGGTACTTGAGGACCCTTATGGATCAAGTTTGAAAGCCTTTAGCACATTCACAATTCCATACCACTGATGGAAGAGAATGAAAATCATGATGATTAGACAAAGAAAAATTATTTTCGTGCACATTGCTGCATTACGTAAAATCATTCAGCTGAGCAATAAGGGCCTGAATTTTTTGCCACTGAACTGCGTATTACAAGATCACCCTGAAACCTTTTTATTTAAACAATTGGACTCTTACTTTGAACGAGAATACACTATGCAAAAACAGATTAAAATTACTGTTTTTTTACAGGCACTGTACCGATAACTGTTTTGTAATGTTCTATAGTTGAATGACGCGTAAAATATTTTGAATTAAAAATGAAAGAGACAGATGCAATAGTTTAAGTCCTACTGAGTTTAGTCAGATACTGCACTAGCTACCAATACAAAATTCAGCACCTCATCTCAATAACTCGTATAGCTCACTTGACAGAGTATTGGACATTAATGCAATAGAATACATATGGATGCATTTCCAATCTCCCTATATAATGAGCAACCCCATAATCTGACCACTTGTGTCCGGTCCCATGAGTGTTTTCTATAGAGGGAGTCCACTGTATTTATATTTCTCGTTGTCTATAATTAGTTTTATTCATTAAAATACACAATTTTATTGTGAATATGCGTGAGGGAAAAGGTGCGGTTAAAGAAACAGTATAGAATATTAGAAAAAAATAAATAAAAATTATACTAATTTGAATTTTTAACATCTTGAATTCAGATTATGTTTTTCGCAATCACGAGCGTGTGTGTGTATGAATGCGCGTGTGTGTTTGTGTAGGCGAATGTGTGTGGGTGCGTGTGTGTGTATGTATGCATGCATGTGCGTGTTTTGTATGCAGTGATGTGTGTGCGTGTTTTGTATGCAGTGCTGTGTGTGTGTGTTTTGTATGCAGTGCTGTGTGTGTAGGCGTTCGTGTGCGTGTGTGCGCAGGCATGAGTGTGTGTGTATGTATACGTGTGAGTGTAGGATATGGACGCAACCTGGAGACGGTTTCCGCAAGAGGAGCAATATCGTGAGGCCGGTCAACGCGACGGTGGTGCCGGCAGAGGGTGCTGGTGGGAAAATAAAATCATAGGAATTCAAAACAGTCAAATGAGAACAATAAGCAATCGTGATTGCTGAATAATTTGAATTTTGACATCTTGAATTCAAATTATGTTTTTCGCAATCACGAGTGTGTGTGTGTGTAGGCGTGTGTGTTTGTGCGCAAGCATGATTGTGTGTGTGTGTACATGTATGCGTGTAGGATAGAGACGCAACCTGTGGAGACGGTTTTCGCTAGAGGAGCAGCATCGTGAGGCCGGTCGTCGATGGTGCACCAGAAGGAGACGGGGGGGGGGGGGGAATAAAATCAAAGGACGCTAAAAACAGTCAAATGAGGACAATAAGCAATGTGATTGCTCAAGAAAAAAAAAGAGGAAGAAAGTTTCTTTTCTATCGTGTATCTTTACGACTTTTTTTTTTTTTTTTGTTCTTTTATTTTTCACTGAATTAAATGCAGTTTTTGCTTTAAAGCTGTTAGCTCTCATTAGCTTTCATTGAACAATATTCCAACAGCAAAAAATCAACGTATTGTTATCAAAAAATAACAATTATAACAATACTAACTGACAAGACATCATTTCTTTGTTGCAACAATACAATAGTTCTTCAACAGAGGGAATTAGAGTTAACTTTTTCACTTTTAGGTGGATGAGATACGCATAGCGTTGAATTCCAACCTAAGCTCTTTGAAATTTCAATTTTATTTTGAATTTCGGAGACGAACTTCTCCAAAAGTAAGACAATATTACTTTTTTCATTTGTTCCCTCAGAGATCTTTAAATCTAAAATTTTTATGACAGTAATCATTCCCTTATACTTGGTTATATTTATGGCGATTTCAGATACCGTTAGAAAGAAGAACATGATTAAGACAAAAAATGAGTTGTTGATCAAATGAGAAAGAAATATTTTAGATATTGCGATTGATTTGCTACATAACAATAATAATAATATTCCGTAAACATATAACTTTGTTGTTAAATGAGAAATGATCGAATTGATGTTGCCCTTAAAATGACTGAAGTGAAAAGCCAACATAAAAAAAAACCCCAAATTGTCAAAAATATAACCATTTGTCTAGATAATTTGTGCTTTATTTACATTGGTTTTTTACTTCAATCAAATTTGTTGTTAGTTTATACCTAATTTTCAAGCTATCAATGAAATTTCTTCTGTTGCAGAAAATGTCGTTTTTCTTTACAATAATGCTGCCTATTCTGTAACTGTTCTTTTACGGTTGATCTAAAGTATAATTTTCATATTTCCAGATGAGAGCAACTGTGTTTTACACCGGACTCTTATCCGTCGTTGCTGCCTGCTTCTTCTACAGAAGGCGACAGAATAACGGGTAAACTTTTAACCTCATTAATTTACAGCTATTTCAAGCAAATTTATCAGTTAAAAAAATACTTTTTAAAAATAAAGTCAATAATGTGGCTATATGTGTACATTAAAAAACAAAGTAACATTATTTGAAACTTTTCTAATGTTTAAGACGGTAAAATATTTAATCCTTTACCGAAGATACTTTGACTTATGACTTAATACACTATTGACGCTTGCTAGTTTTCCATACTAGGATCATATTGTGCTGTTTAGCAGAGTTCAATTTTACCATTATTGGCACGATTTTTTCTCTTTTTGTGCGTGTGAAATAAACCAGGGTGGTACAATCAGCACAGCGGAGTCGGAGGGAAAATGACCAACTCCGGACAATTTTAAACCCTTCGACTTTTTTACTCAAAAATCTGCTCAACTCGACTCATATGCCGTAGCATTGACAGAGTTAGTGACTCTGGGGGAAACTAGCGAACTCCAACTCATACACATAAAATGTACCGCCAGCTCAGTCATTCCAGTCAAGGACTGCAGTTTCGTGATTATTTGCACTCATCAGCCCGGTTTAGGAAGTGACTGAGCTGGAGGTGGAAAAACACCTTAAGGAAGCCAAGAATGCCAAACTAACTGGTAGCTAATATGGAGTTAGCACTGACCAGACGAATGACCGAAACAATGGCTCGGTTCAACTCGAAGATTTAAGGCAAGGCATGGTATATATATTTTCAGCTCATATACCCCAAAATTACTCCGACTCCGCAGCCATGGATTTTATTCGTGTTCTAGATTAGAGGAAAAATATTTTAAAGAAATTCTAAGTAAAGTATGCATGGTTAAGCATAAAAGACTATCCCGGTTTTAAAAATTTATATCTTATTAACTATTCTACTTATCACTATAAATAATACATAAAAATAAAGATAAACTGTCCAAGTGTTTGTGAACGTATATAACTACTTAAACGCGCGCGTTCCGCACTAGCGTAGCCAGAAGTTGCTTCTGGAGCGAGACTTTTGATCACAACAGTCCTTGCACGCGTGTTATCTGTAATCTCAGGAACTTGGATTTTGAAAGAGGGAAAAATTTTGTCGGTTTGCAATGCTGTATTGGTGTGAAATCAAAATTCATCCGCGTAAAATAAAATGAAAGTTGTAAAATTTTAAACCGCGTATAATCAAATGCACGTAAAATAAACCCGCGTAAAACGAGGGTCTACTGTACATCATCATGCATATCAACATGTAAAACTCAGCACACAATAAATAAAGATACTATACCTGTGTATTATTTTCATTCCGGCACCGCGGCATTTTTATGGGACTGCAGTGAAACATGTGCACCGCGGTACTCGTTTCCAGAATTTTAGAGAACATTTGATAACCAACCGTCTTCGAACTAGTTCAGGTAATCTACAATCTCTCTCTCTTCCAATTTTTTTCTAAAAAAAAAAAAATAACATAATAACAAACAGTAAAATAAAAGAAAAAAAAAAGAAAAAACACATTTTCGTTATACATTAGAAGTGAAACAACTGCACAGTGACGCAAATTTCTGTCAAATGGTTTGGGAAGATTATTTAGGGTATTCCACACAAACTGTACAATCAGTAACAGAAGCGCAAAAATAAACCTCTTATTTACTCATTATCACTTTTATTCCCCCCTCCCAAAAAAAAAAAACCCTCAGAATGAATTGCAAAATATTGAAAGAAACCCACTTTTCTTCCAACTCCAACAAAATCAACAGTCATAATATAACGGGATCAAATTTCTTCCGCTTTTCCATTCCTTTTATAGAAGCAAAAAAACCAATAAGCGGTGAACTATATTGTGAAAAATTACGCGCAGAGTCTTTAAATTTGGTGCTTTTCTTTTCAAATTTTTGGCCGACTTTAAAACTTCATTTCTCGATAATAGACAGACAAATGCAAATAAAATTTGGGACGAAATACACTATCACAAAAACAAATGTACCTAGAAAACATTGAATGGCAAGCAAGGAACTCGGTAGGAATGTCGTTTGGTAGGAGACATGTTTTTGATTCAAATTTTGTCGCCAATCAGATAAGGATAAGCGCGCTATGCACATACGAAATGCGCAGATAAGTGAGATTGAAAATGTGACAGCTCGTGTCAGAGGACAGTTCGAGCGCTTGTATTGTGTAAGCTTGACAGTAACTGACGCACGTCATCTTCATTGAGGAATCCCGATTCGGTCCTAGTGGTCTTGACCTCCTCACACGCAGCACAAGCAGTGGAAGTAGCCAGATCAGTAGTCCAATTCGGCATTTGTTACTAAGCGGCATACGGCAAAACACAAGTTGTGACTATGTGGGGGACAATTTGTTCGGTCACTCGAAGACCTCCACTGTCAACATAGGCATTATGACTGCTCGCTGTCAAATGAACGACATTTTAACGTAGGTTGTACTTGCAGATTCTTTGCTTGCAGCCTGTGCTATCAAGTCGCTCAAGTGAGATTTATCCACAAAACATCACTAGTCTTGCCGTTGCATGGCTCTCCTGATAATGCGTTTAAGAAAATGCAGTGTCCCCCCCCCCTCCCATGGCCCTCAAGGTCACCAGATCTCTCACCTATAGAGCAGGTTTTGGATCGTGTTTGCTAGACGTATGCATCCAAGAAGATTTGTTAATTCCAAGAAATAAACCGAAAGTATTAGTTAATTAGCTGCCCTACTGCAAATCTTATGGCATAATTCTCTTGCGGGGTCATAGTTGACTTACTTTGTTTCATCCCAAACCGCGTTTTGTTTTGTATAGCCGCCAGAGGAAACTGTGCTGCTCGTGGTTTTATAACCTTTGTCATGCTGTAACTTCCTAATAAAAGGATCTTTTGCACTGAATTTGTACTCATTTACTTATCCCCTGATGGGCCACATAAATGGTTAATTTCGTGAAGGTAGCTTGTTTCCGACTGGGTGCATTTATTTTTGTGACAGAGTGTACCTAAAGATTTTTCGATTGCTATCCATTTAGACTTTTTTCGTGCAAACTCATCATGTGGTTCCCTTGTAAGAAGGTTTAATATTGTCGTACCTTTAGAAGTTTTCCAAAAAATTAAAATGAATACTCTTTAAACTTCTTAATATGCTCACGTCATTTTTATTGCTCTACATTTTTGTTCCAGACAAAGAGAACCAAAAGTAAAAATATCTGAATATTATGAAACAAATCAAGATGAAAGAAGAATATTTGAAATTGAAACATTTTACAAAAATAATTCAATGTTTCAAACATATAGTTCCTTCATTATCATCATCGTAATTTCTGCTCAAAAAACAAAACTCACTGCATATTTTGGACTACAAATTTTTTTCGTGGAAGTTGTTAGTTTTTCTTTACGTGTCAATAAAATTGAAATACCAAACTTGAAACTTCAAACTACAGTAATATATGGAATATTCTTTATTATTAAACCTTTGAACCAAATAGACGTCAACCATAAGTCTGAAATAAACAAGGCCGTGAAATTGGATGTAATAGGATTGTTACAACTCCAAAAATATCAACCTGAAGAAAACTACCATTATTATAAAACTCCACAAATAACTTATGTCTTCACCCCAATTCAAGAGGATTTTAGAATTCTACATGCGTCATTTCACCAAGGCAATAGGGAAATATTCAACTCAAATACAGCTGGAAGACAATGTTGTGCCATGGCCCTCGCAAGTATAATCAAAAGCTCAATTCAACCTCCACACCAATGGGAAACTGCAACTCTTGACGAAATATTAACAGAAGGGAATAAATTGTACCAAAATATCACAAACCTTACCAATAACAACTCAAACTTTGAAGCTATCAGCAATACAGGATTCCTTCTTGTCCGAAATTTTGATGCCATTAAAACAGAGGTCAATATTTTCAATAGCTTTGAAATTGACTATGCTCCAGATCCACCTTATTATGGAAGTTTACGAGATGAAGTAAATGACAACATTATTGGATTGACACTAGAAAGAGCACTGGACTCTCTTTTTGAACATCACATATCGGGTATTCTAATAGCCCGATCTTTTTCATTTGGAGTAATACAAAGCAATAGCAAATTCTACTTCACCGACTCCCATTCCTGCAATGAAAAAGGTTCCAGAAATCTAAATGGAAGAGCTTGCACAAGAGAGTGTGATACCCTTCAAGAACTAACAAAAATATGCAAACAAGCCATTGGCACAGCTAACACCCAATTTACCATTGATTATATAGATGTGCACATCAAAAACAATAGCGACATTAGTAAAAGTACAGAGGAATCATTACCTAAAGAACATTCCAGCAAAACATTTGAATCTTCAAAGCAAAAGAAAAATAAATACTCCTTTAAAGAAAAATTCTTGCGCTTTTTAAAGAAAAGTTTTTGTCAAAACTGCTTTTGCTGTAAGAAGAAAAAAAAAAGATATAATGAAAACGTCGGATTTAAATAAATACGGAGTTTGTAGACCGAATAAATCAACTTACCCACTGGACTAAATAACAAACTTGACTCAAATGACAGAAAAAATAACCTTAAAACAAAGTTCAAATCCAGTACCCAAGAGCATTTTGAAGGTAAGTTAGATTATTTTTTTGACAGACAGATGAGGAAATATTTTGGGACTACAATAAAACTAAACTGATAGCTTTTGCGAAGTATCGTGGCTTTTCGGCAAGGTTAAAAAAAAATATAGCAAAACTTAAGAAAAATATTTTGCTGTAAAACATCTTTTCTCCCGCGGTACTTACTTCAAACATTTTACTGTAGAAAACATATGTGACTCAGAGGTTTTCTTTGCTTATGTTTTTCACTGAGTGCTGAGTATTTCAAGGACAAATTCAAACATTAGTTTTGGAGCTTCGCACCATACCGTGCATCTACTATTCACGACTCAGATATAAATCATTCATGTTTAAGGAGTAAGACTAAAACGTGTTTTTGAAATAAACCTATTTTATAAAAAATAAATAAAAGACTTGATGTAGTTAGTTGTTATAATCAGATTTGAAAACGAATCCTCTGACACATTCAGTATTCAGATCATTTCTAGGCTGACGGTTAACGTAGTGCATCTTCCTGTATTGTCACTCAATAGATTTTTGGCTTATTACAAAGGGTCAGATAAACAGATTGATGGAATTCAATGAAGGAAATATCTAAATATACATACAGCTCACTGGAGATTACAGTGGCAAATCTTAAAATTCTAAGGTGCAACGATTAGTCATTTAAAATCTGAAGTCAATGCTCTTTCTTGCCACAATACTCCCACAAAGTTTACATATCTGATTAATTGTGGTGCATAAACAGTAGAATTTTTCAAATTTACGCAATAAATCTAATAAAAAAAATAGACTGCAAATACCAACTGGTTATCTTAATATTTTCTGAGTATAAGGTCTTCTCAGAATAGTCTTAGTTCAGTAAAGTCGAATTGGGTTAAAGTCTACGGAATTTGCTGGTTAAGGGAGAAGGGTAAAGTCATCCTCGTGCTTTGCGAACCACAAGCGCAAACAGTCTTTATAACATGTCGCACTGCCCTCTTTGTAGATGATATCATAAAAATAAAAAAGACTCGAGCGTAAGGGTGAACAGGATCCGCAAGGATCGAAGCAGACTTGGGTTGTTCCATCATGCCTTTCGCATTGATGAATGTACCTAGAGAATAGCACGAAACATTCCCCGGGTCAAGATCCATCATCTCCCTCCTCCAGCTTGAATTTTTCCAGCAATTGCTTCAGGGGGGGTTGCTTAACGCGTTGCACTCCGTAGATGTACACATCCATCTGTCTGATGGAGCATAAAACAGTATTAATTGGAAAAAGCGACCAGTCTCCACTCAGAGGAAGTTCAGGTGCTGTACTGGCGTGCAAATTCCAGCCTTTGTCGCCAAAGAACAGCAGTTAGCATTGGTGCATCAACCAGGGACCTGCAGTGGAGGCCCATAAGTAGCAACGTTCGCTTTTGACGTCGTAGTGGAGACATTGTTGTTGCCCATTCGTTCATCTGGTCAGTTGCTCAACTGTTGCACGTCTATTCGCCTGAACTCATCTCGCAGTCGTCGCTCACCTCTGCCATCTATGGGTCTTGATGCACCAATTTTGCCAGATTTTGGATTGTGCCATTTTGCCATACACGGTATACTTTTTTGTCAGAGTGGTGCGCGGACAGATTAAAAAACTCTTCTATTCTTGCCCCGGAAGAATTAGTACCTCCGCGGAAAAATTGCTACGTTTTTGCATGACTGTAAGAAGTGAAATGTTTTCCAAATGCTTACAATGAAATTTATCTATCCACCAAATTTGGTGATGATATGACTGCACTGTGTAGAATATTGACTTGTCATCGGATCTGAGGTGCATGACGAAATTAAAAAGAATCCGATCACATTCAGTAGAAGAAAATTGAGTTCCAAGATTCCCCCTGAACAGACATGCACCAAACCAAGTTAGCTAAATTATGAAAAACCAATAATCATTAGTTAATTAGATAATGTGATTAAGAGTCATTTTTTTTAAAGTTGGAAACTTTTAATAGTTGATATCTTCAATTTTCGTAAAAATTTCAAGATGTGTTAGTGGTACTATGATAAGAAAAAGTGAAATTTATTTTTCTAAAAACTGATTTGTTTGTTTTGAGTAGGGTTTAAAGTGTAATATCGTGAAAAAAAAAGTTAAATATATTATTGTTTTGCTTCAAAAGCAATGACTGACGGCAGTTCTTTTAAATGTGGATACTACTTGATACCAAGTACATGCTAGCATAAATACTTTGGTGGCTCACTCGTGGTTTTGAGGGCAAAGGTCAATTGAAACTGCTACTTTTTTTTACTTTTTTTGCCTTGTTTAGGCCCGGATATCTGCTAAAGCCGTGAGTAACCCTCGGAAATAAGTATATAATTAATTACTCACCACAGTATTGTACTAAGAAAAATATAAAATAGCTTTCGTTTTTCTTGTCTTTAGTAGTTAAATGGTCTCAAAGTCTATGATTTTTTGTAAATGACCAAGTTTAGAGGTTAATAACTTTAATCGCGATGGGTCAACAACTTTGGGACACAGCTGCAGTTATAGTTCGAGTGGTGTAGTTTAAGATCCAGGTTAGAAACCCATGGCGACTAATCTTTTTTAATTACGCGGTCTCAAATTTGTTCATTTGAAACAAAAAGAATCAATTTTAGGTCAATTACTCTAAAACGCCTGTCAATAACTTTGAGCAAGAGTAGTAATTATGCTCTACGTGATGTAGTTTTACACTCATGTCAGAAAACCATGAGATCTAATCATCTTACTTAATTAAACGATCTCAAAAATGATGATTTTAGTCTAAAAGAGCGTTTTTCCACGAGTTTATATGCGTGCTACTGAAAATCTTGTGAGCTTAAATTCACATAAATACTAGAACGGATCAACAGCCAAATCTACTTTAAGCTCCCAAAACTTCATGCTTCCAGTGTGATTTTTTACTAAATTAGTTTGCTTACTGAAAGGTGATAAATAAATTTACAAATTAATTCTGTCATTTTCACACATTTGTTATTATATTTATTTTTAATTCCAATCACCAATGACAAGCCTTACAGACTGTGTTGGTCAAGTTTAGGAAATAAAATAGCTTTTTGCATTATGCTGGACGCGACTCTTGCAAAATCGTAAGCAAACACCGTTATTTCACATCTTTCTAAAGAATCCTTGTAACAACTTTTCTTGAATTTAGCAACTCTGTCAATCGGTTTTGAAATGGATTCACTGAAAATGATGCCAACAACTGTGCGCTGAACTATAAAACTACTTGTTGATATGAATATTTATTTTATTAAGTATGCCTAACTAAAGTATTTTTCATTATTCGTAGAATTAGAAACAGATTCAGGGGAAGAGACGCTGCGTTTTATACAACTGATTACAACTATTTATTGACTTTGACCACCGACTGTGACCACCGACTTTGACAACCGACTTTGACAACCGACTTTGACAACCGACTTTGACAACCGACTTTGACAACCGACTTTGACGACCGACTTTGACAACTGACTATGACTAGTGACTTAGACTTACCTGACCAAGAATTACTGAATATGATTTTTACAAACTGAGACTAAGACATTACAACAGAAGATGCAATGCGCCGATCTAAATTTCCCTGTGATGGCTGCTTTATTGTCAAAACCAAACATTTATCTTTCTTCTAATGTGATTAAAAAAAAAAAATCCATTGCAAAAAATGTTTTTAAAAAATCGCCGATTAGATCAAAAAGTCTCCGGACTAAAATTATTTCATACACACGTGGAGGCAGGCAGGGAGAAGCAAAGTGATGTAAGTGGCAAAATTCAAAATTTGGAGATAAGTACAAATGGAAGTTGGACCTCTCCTCTGTCTTGGGGAAAGAGATTGCACTAGTAGCCCTGGTAATTGCTGTTATACAGCATGATTTAGAAAAACTTTTCAATGAAAGTCTACCTAGGATCTTATCTTTAAACGCGTTTTACAAAAAAAATTAATTTGAATTTTGACATCTTGAATTCAAATTATGTTTTTCGCAATCACGAGCGTGTGTGTTTGTGTGTGGGGAGTATGTGTGTTTGTGTGTAGAGGGTATGTGTAGGTAGGCATGTGTGTTTGTGTCTGTGTGCTGGCATAAGTGTGGGGGTATGAATGTGTGAGTGGGGGATATGTGTATGTAGGCATATGTGTTTGTGTCTGTGTGCAGGCATGAATATGTGTATGTGTGTGTATGTTTTTGTGTGTGTGTGTATGTGTTGGTGTGTAGGTGTCTGTATGTATGCATGAATGTATGAGTAGTTGTGTGTATGTATGTTTTTGTGTGTGTATGTGTAGGTGTCTGTATGTATGCGTGTCTGTGTATGTGTAGGTGTCTGCATGTATGCGTGTGTGTATGTGTAGGTGTGTGTGCGTGTGTGTGTAGTTGTGTATGTATGCGCGTGTGTGTAGGACATGGATGCAACCTGGAGACGGCTTTGGCTATAGGAGCAGCATCCTGAGGGCCCGGTCGACGGTGATGCTGCAGAGGGTGCTAGCGGATAAATAAAATGATAGGAAGCCAAAACAGTCAAGTGAGAACAATAAGCAATCGTGATCGCTCAAAAACTCTGAAAATTTCCACTTAAATCCATTTGTTTCTTACTGCGTCACATCATGTATTTTAAATATGTGGAAATTAAACGGTACTTACTGTAAATTTTTTTTTCTTCACAACACTCTTAGCTTTCAGCCTTAGGTTTTACCGTCCGGGGAGCACGTGTTAATCTACTGGTCAGCTGCTCCTCATCCCCTACAATAGCGGAATAGAAGTTATCAACAGTATTTGAAGATGCACAAATCGAAGCATACTTTGACGCAAATATATCAGTAGTCTTATAGTAAGAGCAAGATACTTAAGACCTATTGAAATTTGCTAGTTTTACAATTCTTTAACAACTTAGATTGAATTCATATTAGCAATAGTTTAACATTGAAGAGACTTCTGTTAGAACTTCGAGTACACTATGCACTATTCTATAGTTACAGAAGACATGTCGTCTCCCCCCCCCCCCCCCCCCCCCCCCCCCCCCCCCACAAGCATAGTTTTTATAGGTACACTCGCACATGAAATCAATTTAAAAGTAGAAGAAGGTTCGGAAACCGATTTGAAACGAGTGTTGAATGCTAGAGTTCGTGTCTACTGTAACTCGTGTAAATCAAACAAAAGCTTGACGCATGCGCAACGCGTCAAAATGCAGTCGAGAACTATTTCATCAACTATTTAAATTCTTAAAGGCTGTTATGGAACAAGCCATTTGCCTCCAATTTTATTTCATAAGTTACATGTATGCGATAATTTATGCATTATATTTTATTCATGGGATTGAGATGACAGAAAGCGCCGCGTGTTTATTCATTAACTTTACTGTAAGCGAATTGTTTAATTTTACTGCCTGTTTGTTTTAAGTTTAAATTCACTTAGTATTGGATTATGGTACTACGTCGAGTATGTGAGTGTTTCACTCACTTTAAATCAGAAAAAAATTGGGGGGGGGGGGACTGGTTTTATCTGTTAAAACCTTATTCTTCATTTCACTTGTTGAGTAATGAATGAGTTTTTCTTCATTCGAGTTCCTTACCTTTTTTGTCTGTTTTCTTCAATTTCGCTATTTGTGGAATTATTTTACGGTAATTGTGGTTTCTTCATTTAACCATGTCTGATCTATTTTTAATGAGGGGGATTTTTACTATACCATACGAGCGTGGGTACCATATTTTAGAGCGTGGAATTATTTTTATTGTGACTATAATTTCTGGTCTGTGTGCTTCTTTACTTTCTTCCTCTTTTTATTTGTTTATTTTACTACCTGTATGTACTTTCTTACTACTGTGATTAAAATTATCTTACTGCGAGTGTGTTTATTCTCCTGTCGTTGTATCTATAAGTTTGACTGTCTGCGTATTCTTTTATTTTACTGTGTCTTTATATTTACTTTATCTCTGCTATTCAATTTAGTTATTTGTCGACATTTAAATCGGTTTTATTTTGTATCATGGTACATACTATATTTTAAGTTTCTTGTTTTTCGGTCAGTTTTCAATTTCTGTAAATTATATTTTTTAGGACTTATTTTGTTCTTTGTCATCTTACGGGAGAAATTTCTACATTTCTCCTTGTGCGCTTGATTTCCTTTTTATTCTCTGTGTGTTTCTTACTTTTTCTGTCTGTGCGTACTTCAATTTTACTGGGTGTGTTCTTTACCTATACCGTGTGTACACAATTCCACTATCTGGGAGAAACTTTTATGATACTATTCGGGTGTTCTGTAGTTTACCTAAAAGTTAATTTTACTGTATGATTTTGCGTTATACTATGTGTATGTTCTGCACTTTAAGTGTGTAGAAATATTTTCCTGTGAACGTGTTTAATTCATTTGCCTATGTGTTACGTAATTTTACTGTATGTATAAAACAACCTTTTTAATCGGTCTTTTTTTTCTTTCTTTTTTTAGTACGTGTATCTTCCGTCGTATTACTGTATCTGGGAATACTTCACTATTTTTTTTTCTTTTTTAAATTTTCCAAAGTGATGTCAGAGTGTTTTTTTTTTTACTTTGTGTATGCGTTTCATTGTACTGTCAGTATTGTTTTTTCACTATACTACCTTTGTTTTTCTAAAATTGGTTGTTCTGCCTTACGACTGCGTGTGGGATGATCTAACTGGACCTGTGTTCACTTTTTTTGTCTCTGTTCTTTAACTGTGTGTGTGCACGATCTTTAATTTTACTTGGTGCTGGAATATTTAATATAAAAGTAAGTATACTTATTTTCATGTTTGTGCGTCTTAAAATAAATAACAAGTGGACAGTAAAATTTAAACTCTATGTGCCTGTTTTATTTTACTCAACACGTTCTTTTGTTATACCATCTGTGAGCATTTTACTTTATTGGGATTATTTTATTGTGAGTGTTTATTTCTACTGCGAGTGTTTTTAAATTTTACAGTAACTAATGTAATTTAATTGCGTTTATTTTTCCTACTTCCTTTAAGTTTCACTTTATGTGTGTTCTTTAGTTCTTTAATTTTACAGTCTACGCGACGATGCTTAAATCTTTTTTTGCATAATAGTACTATTTTTTAGTATGTTTCTTTTAGTTAACTTTCCATCAAGAATGAAACCACGAGACCATTGATATAACTTCACTTGCTGGCTTGCATTACACTGATTTTCATTTATTTTCCTACCGCTGCACTTTTTAGTTTCTGCTGTCTTTCATGATTTTAATTTGAGTGAGTTTCATTTTCTTGCCTTTAATTTTACAAAGCGATAGCTCTTTATTTTTACTGTCTGGTTTTTTTACTGCATCGTTTTCGTATTTTACCAATTTTACCGCGAGATTTTTTTTTTAATGTACTTTGTTAGTTTTTCTCATTTATACTATGTATGTTTTTTTTTGTATTTTACTTAATCTGTGCTTTTTAATATTAGTGTGTAAGTACTATTTTACCGCGAGTAGTTTTTCTAATTTTGCCGTGTGGGCGTTCTTTACTTTAACTGTCGATGACTGTTTAAGTTTTACTATCCACTTATCTCAGTTTAAATCCATTTAGTTTAGAGTTATGGTATTGTTTTACGCGCATGTGTAAAACAATGTGTGTGTGTCTTAGATTAGAGTGGAAAACATTGTTTTTTGAGGATTGATTTTATATTTTGTTATTATTAGAGGTTCTTCGATTATCTTGCCGAATGAGAAGTAACCCTACCCAAGCGTGAATCACCGGTTGGAATAAAACTTCACACATCGATACAACACTTAAAAATATTGAACACATTTTTTTATATTGGCTACGAACACTTTTAAAGGGGTGAAATTTACCCCTAAATATTTGGTAATTGGGATAGTAGACGGAAAAATGCATTGTTTTATTTTAAGTATAAATTATAAAAATTTAAATAATGAACAATTTGAAAAACCTAAACGAACTACAATTTCAGGATTTTTCTGAAAATACAATTCACTGGAGTAAACCATCCTTTACAATATTAATCCGTCACATAAACATAATAGTGAATAACACCGAAAAAATAAATCTATCGGGTTTTAGTCACGTTATATTTCAATAGAAAATTCTATATTATAGCTTTAGAATGTTTTCTGAACTTTTATTCGACTGTAATTAGGATAGGAGTTACAGTCATTTGTAAAAACACACTTCATTTTTTTTTGGCAATTTTGAGTTTTTTACAGGCTTATATTTCAAACAATTTTCAGAATAGAACTAGAAAAATTGGCACGATTACTGATCTTGTCATATGTGTTCTTCATACCAAATTTTTACTAAAATCGGAAATGTTGAGGTGAAGAAGGTGATTTATCTGCCATGGAAAGGCTCACCGGCAACTAATCGCGCGACGGGATAAAATTACGAGGATGGTGCACCACTATAAAGAGTATTTTCGGAAAAATCCTGTAACATGTCAACTTTAGTTTCTTTAGTTTTTTCAAATTTTCATTTGTTTTTTTGAATTTTTGTCATTAACACTTAATATAAAAGAATGTATTGTACCCTCTAATACATCAATTGTACAATATTTACGGGTAAATTTCACCCCGTTAAAGTATTCGTTGCGATAACAACAAAAAAAAAAAAAAAAAGAACACTGGTTCAGTATTTTTAAGTGTTCTGTCGACGTGCAAAGTTTTATTCCAATCGGCGATTCATACTTCGGTAGTGTTGCTTGTGAGTTTGATTTTCTTTTATTTATCTGGATTACGTGTACCTTATATTTCCTTTGTGAGTGTTCCTCGATTTTACGGTGTGAAGGATTATTTTACTGCGAGACATTAATTTCCCTGTCTGTGTGTCCTATTTCCCCAGTGTCTGAGTGAAAATATAGCACACATAAAATTTTACCACGTTGGGCGTTATTTTAGTGTTTCTCTTGTTGACTTTGTTTCTGTTTGTGTGTATAACCTTTAACTTTAACGAGTAGGATTATTTTACAGTGAGTGTTTATTTCTCTTGTGTCTTCTTTAAATTTACTGCATCTAATTAGGACAATATGATTCTCCTTTTCTTTTTATTGTCTTTTTATACTGCCTATACGTTCTATCTTATTACTGTGTATGATATTATCTTAATGTAAATGTTTGTTTTTCGTGTCATAATTTTACTGCATGTTCTTGACACTGTTTGAATGGATATTTTGTCTTTCCTTATTTTACCCTCTTCATGATTTCCGTTTTTAGAACTTTTGAGTAAAACGAAGCACAGTGTGAGTTTTTAAATTTTTCCATGTGTGGGATTATTTTCGAGTCTTTACTAATCTTGTTTGCTTTGTTACTGGTGGTGTATATCTTCCCTAACTTTACAGAGTGGGATTATGTTACTTTGAGTAGGTCCATTTCTCCTGTTTGTGTGTTCTTTACAATGTGAAAATAGTGTAATTTTACTCTCTTCTTTTCTTTTTATCGCCTTTTACTACTGGCTTTATGTTCGATCTTATTTCCATGTTTGTGATTATCTTACTGGGTATGTTTGCGTTTTCTATATGCATGTAGGATTTTTTTTGAGCAATCACGATTGCTTATTGCTTTTATTTGACTGTTTTTGGCGTGCTATAATTTTATTTTCCCACCAGCACCCTCCGCACCATCACCGTCGACCGGCTCCTCACGATGCTGCTCCTCTAGCAAAAGCCGTCTCCAGTTTGCATCCATGTCCTACACACACGCGCATACATACACAACTACACATACACACACACACACACACGCACACATACACCTACATACACATACACCTACATACAGACACCTACACATACACACACAAAAAAATACACACACAAACATACACACAACTACCCACACATTCATGCCTGCACACAGTCACAAACACATATGCCTACACACACATACACATACCTCGCCCCCACGCACACACATTCATAGAGACAACTACCCATACACTTATGCCAGCACACAGACACAAACACACATGCCTACACACACATACGCATACCCCTACACACAAACACACACGCCTACATACACACACTCATGATTGCGAAAAACATAACTTGAATTCAAAATGTCAAAATTCAAATTATTGTTATTATTTTTTTTACTTCGAGTAATAGTTTTTCCTGTTTGCGAGTTTTCATTGTTCGAGAGTAAAGTAAAACACAGAGTGTGATGCTTACCATGTGTGGGATAATTTTAGTGTATTTAATACTCTCTTTCGTTTTGTCATTGTTTGTGTGACTTATGTTTAATTTAAACAAGGGGAGCTTTTTTTTACTGTGGCTATGCTTTTCTTCTGTTTAATTTTCTTATAGGTAAGTAGTATTGTTTTACTTTCTCTCTATCCTCTTCCTTTTTTTTGCTACCAATACGTTCTGTATTCTTACTGTGTGCAGAATATCTTGCTGCAAGTGTTCTATTGGGGAACATTTTTTTTCTATTTCTTTTTAAACTTTTCTTAATGATAGTATTTTTTTCCCTCATTACTGTGAGTGTGTTTACTTCTTCTGTTGGTTTGTAGGATCATTTTACTGAGAGTGATTATTTTCTTTGTACATTTGTTTCTTATTTTACTGTCGATGCGTCCTCCGTTTTTTCTGTTTGCAATTCAAATAAAAGAGAGTGTGCTATACAAGTATACACTGTGTGGGATTATTTTAGTTTTTATCAATTCTCTCTTTCGTTTTGTTACTCTTTGTAATCTTTTTTTTCACCCAGTGCGATTATTTTACTGTGATAAAGTTTATTTATCATGTTTGTCCTTTAATTTTACTGTATGCAGGCTGTATAATTTTAGTATCTGTTTATTTTTATTGTCTTTATTACTTTCAAAACTTCTATCTTATTACAGTGTGTGGGATTATCTTACTATAAATGTTTGTTTTTATTTTGTGTGTGGTCTTTATAATTTTGATTCTAGATTTTTTTTTCGTTTTGTTACTGGTTCTGTTCTGTGTGTAATCCTTGTTTACTGCGTAGGATTATTTTCCTGAAATTGTGTACTTTTTGTGTCTGTGGTTTTTATACTACTTGATTTAAAGGAACGTTTAAGTTTAAAAAAAAAACATACAGGCAGTAAAAAAAAAATTACTGCCTGTATGTTTTTTTTCTCATTACTGTGCGCCGGAATATCGTATTTTGAGTGTTCTTTCTTCTTCTGTATATTTGTAGCATATATATACTGCGAGTAATGATTTTTCTTGTCTGTGTTTCCTTATTTTACCGTCAGCACGCTCTGTTTTTAGAATTTTCGAGTAAAATGGAGCACAGAGTGTACTCATAAATTTTTCCACGTGTGGGATTCTTTTTGTGTCCTTAAAAATTTTGTGTGCTTTGTTACTGGTTGTTTAAACTCTCTCATTTTACTGCTTTCGTTTCTTTTTTGACTTTTTTTACTACCTCTACGTAGTATCTTATTACTAAGTGGGATTTTCTTACTGTAAGTGTATTTTTAATTCCTTTTACAAAAAAGGGAAGTATTGTATTTGCGAAAAAAATTTCACTCAAAAACCGGCCTTAATTTTCATTTTTCTCACCCCAAAATGAATGTTGAGTTTTTTTTTTCGACCCGAACACACGTGGATATATGCCTGGGAACGTACAAACACCCGAAATATCCATTTTGACGATTTCCGAGTTAATTACAACGAATTTTCTCTTTACGTCCGTATGTGCGTATGTATCTCGCATAACTCAAAGACGGTATGTCCTAGAAAGTTGAAATTTGGTACGTAGACTCCTAGTGGGACCTAGTTGTGCACCTTCCCTTTTGGTTGCATTCGGATGTTCCTAAGGGGGTCTTTTGCCCCTTTTTGGGGGGAAATCATTGTTAATTTCGATGCAAACTCAAGTTGTGTTATAATTTGTCGGATATTGGCGATATATCGCCAGTCTTTAAGTTGCCAAGTTTTGTCGCCAACTTGGCGACAAATTTGGCGATTTTTTTTGAGCAATCACGATTGCTTATTGTTCTCACTTGACTGTTTTTGGCGTTCCTATGATTTTATTTTCCCACCAGCAGCCTCCTCAGCATCACAGTCGACCGGCTCCTCACGATGCTGCACCTCTAGCGAAAACCGTCTCCAGGTTTCGTCAATATCCTACACTTACATGCATACATACACGCACCTACACACATATACATATATACACCTACACATACATACACCTACACACATAGACAAACACATACACGCACAAACACACACCTACATATTACCTACACACTACTACTATCACATTGCCACACACCTACCCACACACTCATGCCTGCACACAGACACAAACACATATGCCTACACACACATACACATACCCCCCCCCCACACACACCTACACACAACTACTCACACACTTATGCCTGCACACAGACACCTGCACACAGACACAAGCACACATACCCCCTACACACAAACACACACGCCTATATAGACACACACTCGTGATTGCGAAAAACATAATTTGAATTCAAGATGACAAAATTCAAATTATTTTTTTTTTTAGTTTGGTTTTAATTTGTCCATTGTTGGTGATATTTAGAGAGTAAACAATGGAATCACATTAAAATTGCCAATAATGGGGAAATGGCATTAAATTGGAGTAAAAGGAAGTCATGTGATGCACACGTCAGCTCGTTTCTTTTGTGTTTTTACTGTTAGATTTTAGATTTTCCTCCCTCTTTTTAGGTTAAATTTTTTTTTTATTATTATTACTGTGTGTGGTATTATCTTCCTGTTAGTGAGTTTACTTCTGCGTGGGAGGAGGATTATTTCGCTGCAAGTTTTTTTTTCTAATGTCTGTGTGTGTGTGTTGCCTTATTTTACTGTCTGCGCGTCCTGTTTTTACTGTTCGGGAGTAAAATAAAACACCGAGTGTGCTGTAAAAATTTATCAAGTGTGGGATTATCTTAGCTTTTTTTTTATTCTCTTGTTAGTTGTGTTTCTGTTTGTGGTCTTTAATATTTTTTTTTGAGCAATCACGATTGCTTATTGCTTTCATTTGACTGTTTTTGGCGTCCTATCATTTTTCCCACCGGCACGGCGCCACCCTCTGCCAGCACCACCACCACCCGTCGCGTCGGCCGGCTTCACGATGCTGTTCCTCTAGCGAAAACCGTCTCCAGTTTGCGTCCATATCCTACACACACACGCACACACAAACACATACACCACCATACACACACATACCCCTACACACAAACACATACACACACGCATGCATACAGACACCTACACATACACACAAATACACACAACTGCCCACACATTCATGCCTGCACACAGACACAAACACATATGCTTACACACATACACATACCCCGCCCCCACGCACACATACAAACACACACTCGTGATTGCGAAAAACATAATTTGAATTCAAGATGACAAATTTTTTTTTTTTACTGCGATTGTGTTTGTTTCTGCTCTGTGTGTTTTTGATTTAACTGTACGTTCGTAGTATAATTTCATTCTCTGTATTTTTTCTTTTCTTTTTCTACCTATATGTTCTATCTTATTACTGTGCGTTCGATTATCTTAATGCAAATGTATTTTTTTCGTTACTGTTTTCTTTATAACATTGATTGCATTGTAGTTTTTTTCTTTTGTTTGTTTTGTTAGTTTCTGGGTGTGATTTTGTTTTCTGCGTAGGGCTATTTTACAATAAATGCGTATATATTTTGTGCCTCTGTGATCTTTATAAATTTTGATTCGAGAAGTTTTTTTTTTCTTTTTTACTGCTGGTATGTTTTCTCATTGCTTTGTGTCGGGTTTTCTTACTGTGAGTCTTCCTAAATGTTCTGTATGTGTGTAGAAAAACTATAGTGCAAGTAATTTTTTTTTCCGCCCGTCTGCGTTCCCTCCGTTTTTACTGTTTAAGAGTAAAAACACAGCGTGTTGCAAACGTTTAAGAATTTCAAGATTATTTTAAGTCTTTAATTATTCTGTTTGTTTTGTTACTCTTTGAGTGCGTTTCCTACATTTTACAGAACGAGATTGTTTTACTGTGAAAGAGTTTTTCTCCTGTCAGAGTGTTCTAAATTTTACTGTACGTAAAAAGAGAATCACATTTATCTCTTTATTTATTTTCTTTTTGTCTTTTATTAATACTTGTGTGTTCTTTCTTATTACTGTGTGGGATTATCCTGCTGTCTATTTTTATTTTTCGTGTGTATTTCTTTTCCTGTTTTATTGGAGGTTTTTTTTTTTTTTTTTTTTAACCTTTTGCAATGCCTTTGTGTTTTCCTCAAAACTGTGTGCAATTATTTCGCTGTGAGTGTTTGTATTTTATGGACGAGCGTTTGGTTTTTTCACTGCGAGTAATTAATTTTTCTTTGTATGCTTTTTTTTTTTTTTCTTTTACTGTGTGCCATCTGTTTTTAGAATTTGAGAGTAAAACTATGTGTGCTTTAAAATATTGCTTCCCATGGAACTATTTTAGTGTTTTGAATTCTCTTATTTCTTTTTCAGTTTGTGTTCGTAGCTTTTAGTTTTATCGAGTTGGATTATTTTATTGCGGTTGTGTGCATTTTCACTGTATGTGTGCAGGGATTTTTTTTTTTACTGCGAGTAAATAGTTTTCTTATCTATACGTCTGATTATTTTACTGTCTGCACTTCCTCCCTTTTTTCCTGTTTGCAAGTCAAATACAAAAGAGTGCTATACAATTTTACATTGTGAGGGAGTTTTTTTTTTTCCTTTTAATTCTCTCGTTCGTTTTGTTACTATTTATGAGTATATTCTTTCTTTCTATTCAGAAGAATTAAACTTAAACACATTAAAATAATTGTGCTATGTGTCCTTTAATTTTACTGCATGCAAGTAGTACCTATAATTTTATTATCCGTTTCTTTTTGTTGTCTTTGTTATTAACAAACCATCTTATTACTGTGAGTGGAATTCTCCTACTGTAAATGTTTGTTTTCAATTAGTGTGTGTTTTTTATGATTTTGATCGTAGATTTTTCTTCTTTTTTAATTCGTTTTGTTACCGTTTCCGTGTGTACTCCTTGTTTTTACTGCGTGGGAATATTTGTCTGAAAATGTGTGCTTTTTGCATCTGGGTGGTTTTTTATACTGCTTGATTGAAGCTTTTTTAAAAACCATTTTTTTCTGTCTGCATGTTTTTTTCTCATTACTGTGCGTCGGATAATCTTACTTTAAGTGTGTTAAGTGTCTGAACGCTTTCTATTTGAGGAATTTGAGTAAAACAAAGCGCAGAGCGAGCTCGTAAATTTTCCATACGTGGGATTATTTTTGTGTCTTTAATAATCTTGTGTGCTTTGTTACTGGTTGTTTAAACTTTATAATTTTATTCTTTTCTCTTTATTGTCTTTTACTATCTGTACATCAAATCTTATTAGTGGAGTTATCTAACTGCAAATGCGTATTTTTCTTGTTTGTTCTTTATACTGTTTGATTTTAGATTCCCTCTTTTTAGGCCTTTTTTTTTACTATTTTTTTTTCATTACTGTGTATGGGATTATCTTACTGTATCTCTACATAGTATAAAATGAAGTCTCCAAAACGCGTCCGTTTGTTTGAGCGCGCGAAACTCGAGAAAAACCCGGCCGATTTCGCTGAAATTTTTACAGTATCTTTTTTTCACAAACCAGTTCGAAAAAAAAAATCGACAAGTAGTTTTTTACGCAAATTGTTTCAATGCTCTAACTTAGTTACGGTGGGAGTTATTTGCGTTTTTAGCTCTATTTTTTTTTTAGGCTTAGCTGAAATTTAGGCACTACTTCCCTAAATTTATCAATTAATGGTGAAGGAATTGTCATACAGTTTCCTTTTTGACATCATTGGAAAAAAGCGACATTTTTTACTCCAGGCGTGTTTATTTTTACTCTATGTGTGCAGGGTTTTTTTCTTTTACTACGGCTCATTTTTCCTGTCTGTGCGTCTGATTATTTTACCGTCTGTGCTTTCGCCGTCTTTACTGCTTGAAAGTAAAGTGAAACAAAGTCGCAAGTAAAATTAACCATGTTTGGGATTGTTTTTATCTTTTATTTTGTTTGTGTGTTATCTTTCATTTACAGAGTTTATTTTACTGTGACTTTTCCTGTCAGCGTGTTTGTTTTGTGTGTTTGCCTTTATATTTTGCAGAAGTTTCAAGTAAAATTTACCATGTTTGGGATTATTTTAGTGTTATTACCCTCTTATTTTGATACAGTTTGTGAGCTATCTTTAATTTTTCGAGTGGGATTATTTTACTGTGAGTTTGCCTGTCTGCGTGTTCTTTAGTTTTAGCGCATGTAAGTATAATTTTATCTTATTTCTGTGGGTGTGATTATCTTACTGCAAAAATTTATTTTTCCTGTATGAGTTCACTGCTTGATTGGAAATTAAAAAAAAAATACTGCATTTTTATTGCTTGTATGTTTTTTTTCTCATTACTGTGCGTCAGATAATCGTACTGCGAATGTACTTTTTCTGTATGTGTGTACGATAATTTAACTGCGAGTAATTTTTTTTTCCTGTATGTGTTTCATTTTTTTACCGCCCGCACACTTTACGTTTTTACTGTTCAAAAAAAAAAAACAATAAAGCACAGAGTGTGCACGTAAATTTTTGCATCTGTGGGATTATCTTCGTGCCTTTAACTTTCTTGTTTGTTTTGTTACTGGCTGTGCGTCTTCCTTAATTTTATTGAGTGGGATTATTTTACTGCGAGCGTGTTTATTTCCTCTTTGTGTGTTCAGATTTTTATTGTTCGTAAGAAGTATAATTGTATGTTATCTTTCTTTTTACTGTCGTTTTTTACTACTTCTACGTCAAATCTTATTACTGTGTGCGGAATTATCCAACTATAAATAAGTATTTTTTCTTGTGTGTTCTTTATACTGCTTGATTGGAAGGTTTTCTTTATTTTTTGGCTCATTTTACTGCACGTATGTTTCTTCTTATTACTGAGTATGATATTATCTTACAGTAAGTGAGTTTACTTTTTCTGTATGTAAGATTATTTCACTGCGAATTATTATTATTTTTAAACGTTTGTGTGTGTTGCCTTATTATGTCAGCGCGTCCTCAGTTTTTATTGTTTGAGAGTAAAATAAAACACAGTGTGCTGTAAAAACTTATCAAGAGTGGGATTATTTTAAACCTTTAAAAATTCACTTGCTAGTTTTGTTCCTGATGGTGCTTAACTTTTCCGAGTGGGTTTATTTTACTGTGACTGTTTCTTCTCTCTACTTGATTATACTGTAATGTAAGTAGATTAAATTCATTCTCAATATTTCTTCTAATCTTTTACTACCTAGATGTTCTATTTTATTACTGTATGTATGATTCACGATTGTATATTTTTCGTGTTACTATGTTCTTTATAGTATTTGATTGTAAATTGTAATGTCTCCCATTTTTTCGTTTTGTTTTTGGATGTGATTTTTTTTTTACTGCGAAGGATTATTTTACTGTAAATGTGTATTGTTTGTGTCTGTGTGATCCTCCTGTGTGTGTGTTTTAAATTGGAGGTTTTTTTCCCTTTTTTTTTTTTTTTTGCTTTTTTACTGCTTGTATGTTTTTCTTATTGCTCTATTTTGGATTTTCTTACTGTGAGTGTTCTTAAAATATCTGTATGTGTGTAGAAAAACTATACTGCAAGAAATTATTTTTTCTGCCCGTCTGCATGCTCGCCGTTTTTACTGTTTACGAGTAAAATCAGTGCGCTGTAAAATTTTAATATTTACGAGATTATTTTAGCGTCTTTAATTATTCCGTTTGTTTTGTTACTGTTTGTTTACGTCATCCTTAAATATACCGAAATAGGACTATTTCAATGTGATTGTGTCTATTTCACCTGTCTGTGTGCTCTTTATTTTAATGTAAGTAGATTAATTTCATTCTCTGTATTTCTTCGTTCCTTTTATTACCTATATGTTCTACATTACTATTGTGTCTGCGATTATGTTACTGTGAATGTATACTTTTTGTGTTACTGTTTTCTTTACTTTTGATTATTTTTTTTTCCTTTTTTTTGTCGTTTTTTTACCGTTTATAACTTTGATTTCTTTCTTTTTTTTTTACTTCTTGCTATTATTTTATTGTAAATGTGTTAATTTTTTGTGTCTGTGTAATCTTTATAAATTTTGATTCGATATTTTTTTTCTTTTTTATTGGCTGTGTGCTCCTAAATTTTAACATTTGAGAGATTATTTCAACGTTTTTAATCATTCTATTCGTTTTGTTACTGTTTTTATGAATCTTCCTTAAATTTACCGAATGCGATTATTTTGCTGTGGGTGTGTTTATTTCTACTATCTTTTTATTTTTTTATTTTCCTGTACGTAAATAGAATCTTATTTCTCTCTCGTTATTCCTTTCTTTTTAATGTCTTTTTATTACCATTTCTATGTTCTTTCTTATTGCTGTGCGTAAGATTATCTTACTGTATATGTTCATTTTCGTCTGTGTTCTTGATTCTGTTTCAATGGAGTTTTTTTTTGGTCAATTTTACTGCCTTCATGTTTTTTCTCGTAACTGTGCCTGCGAGTATCTTACTGTGAGTGTTAGTTTTTCTTGGAAATGTGTAGAACTATTTCAGTACGAGTAATTAATTTTTCTGTCTATGTGTTTCTTTTTTGTTATTGTGAGCATTCTGTTTTTACAATTTTGAGAGTAAAATTAAACGAAGTATAGTGTGAGTTAACTTTTAGTTTTATAGACCATGATTATTTTACTACGATTGTGTTTATTTTCACTGTAACCGTGCAGGGTTTTTTTTATTGAGAGTAAATATTTTTCCTGTCTATGCGCTTGATTATTTGAATGTCTGCGCATTCGCCGTCTTTACTGTTTGATAGCAAAGTGCAGCAAAAAGTTCAAATAAAATTAGTCAAATTTGGGATTTTTTATTGTTTTGTTTATTTTGTGTGTGTGATTTTACCGAGTGGGATTATTTTTAGAGCTGTGGAGTCGGAGTCTGACTGGAGTCCGAATCGTTAGAAAACAAGCCGACTCCGAGCTTCTGTTTTTCTTTATATTCACAAATTCTCCAAGCATTTTTTAAAAAACTGACTACCAGTTGTTTCGATTACATGCATAAAGGCTTACTAATAAGAAAATAACTGTCTTTGGCAACCAGCTGGCTTGATTGTCGAACTTTTAGTAATAACTACCTACGCCGTCCCCTAGTTTGCCTGGTTTTCAACTTTCCTTTACTAATAGCAACTGTCTGCAAACGGTTTTGTTGCCTAACATTTTCGAAGTAAACACTTTCAAATAAAAATATATTTTTTATTTCGATCTCAGTTATAAAATAGTAAAAGGAATGTATCCTTTCAGCAAGTCGGGGCACGGTGCTCGAGCGTAAACTCCTGAGGATATTCGGTAAATTTAAAAGAATGTTAGCGTGAAAGCGCAAATCCAAAAGATCCGATAAAGTATATCTGATTGCGGGAGGGGGGGGGGGGGAGTCTGCCCTTTTCCTCTTGCATCCGCAGCCCTGATTATTTTAGTGTGTAAGTGTGCTTTAGTTTTTACAGCTGGCAAATAGTATAATTTTACTCCTTTGCTCTTTTCTTTTGATAATGTTTTCTTTTTTTTTTAAATATTATATTTTATCTTATTCCTGTGTGTGTTATTTCTTCTGTTTAATGGAGGAGAAAGATTCTCTTTTTTTAATAACTTTTTAAACTGCCTGTAATTTTTTCTATTACTGCTTCTCAGACTCCGTTACTGTGAATTAAAAAAGGCTTAATGCATCTTAAAAATATCGCGAAACACAAAGAAAAAAAATCAAAAATTTATGTTATAATTAAATTAACATCGAAAAATTAAAAATTGATAAGTAGGGCATTGAGATGAGGAAAAATGTCTGGCGTTGTGTCTGCCTGCCCCTCTCTTCCCAAGAACTTTTAAGTTGATTTTAGGGCAGTCTACTTCGAATCAGACTCCTGTACCCGAAAATTAGTCGAACTGCGACTATGAGTCCGTTACTTTAGCAAAGAATTGGAGTCGGTCATTCCCCCTCCGAGTCTGACTCTTGGAAATTTGAAGTCTTCAACTGCAACAACTCCGACTTCTTTATTCCAAAGTAAGTCCGATTCCGCGTAGTTGAATTAAAAATCTTCGACACCTGAATCTGACAGTTTTACCCCAAAATGAGATCGATTCCTAATCTGCAGTCATAGTTTTTACTTGGAAATAATTATTGTTGACATGACTTGTTTTAATTTTCTCGCTAAATTTTAATTTATGTATTCAGTGTTATGCAGAGAAATTCGGAGTCCTTTAGGTTTGTTTCTACGAAAAGTTATGCGCAGACTTTTTTTTTTATAATGAAAATTATTTCTTTAAGTGGACATTTTATAGTTTGTTTATTTTGAGGGTTTATTTTTTCATTTTTTTTTAATACTGGACAAAATGAATTTATTTTAATGAGCTTAATTTTCATTTTTTTTCTTTTTGAGAGTGATTAAAGTTTTTTTTTCAATGGATAAAAATATATTAGCTGCTTTGTTTAAAAGGTGCTGCTACTTTATTTGATAGTTCGTTTATTTGTTACGTATCTATTTCTTCTGATGTTCAAGGCATATTTTATTTATAGAAATCAGGCTAAACTGTTAAAACTGTACGTTTGAAATAATTTGCTATTTTAGCTAATTTTGAGAGTATTCATCAGATATTGGAAAGTCGATATTAGTATACGGGAAAGTAGGCTCGTATAGATACGGACGGGAGTTCTTGTTTCTATATGTAAGATTACTTTACGGCGATTTTTTTTTCTGTGTATGTTGCCTTTTTTTCCCCCATTGTCTGCGCGTCCTCAGTTTCTTTTGTTCTACAGTAAATGAGTACGAAACAAGTTCTAAACTTTTTTTTAACCTGTGTAAAAATATTATAGTGTGTTTAATTATCTTATTGTTACTGTTCTAGTGTGGGATCTTTAGTTTTTTCCGAATGAGATTATTTTATTGCGAGTGTTTATATATCCTCTGTCTTTTTAATTTTACTGAAAGTTATGCAGTTTTACTCTCTTTTTCTTTCTCTTTATTCTTTTAAATTTTTCCGTCTTTTGTTGCAAGTTATATGTTCTATTTTATTGCTGTGAGAGAGATGATCTTACAGTAAATGTTTATTCTTCGTGTCTGCGTTCTTTATACTGTTTGATTGGAAAAATACGTTTTCCTCCTTTTCATTCTTTTTTTTTTGCTACTTGTGTATTTTTTTTCTCTCATTACTATGTGTGGGATTTTCTTACTGTGAATACGTTCGTTTTTTCTGCAAGTGTGTGTGGGTCAGTTTACGTTGAGTAAGTATTTTTTTATACGTTTCCTTATTTTACTGTCTGGACGCTCTTCGTTTTTACTGTTTAAGAGTAAAATACAAAACAGAGTTTGTTCTAATATTTGAAAATGTGCGGGATTATTTTTGTGTCTTGAATCTTCTTGTATGTTTCATCATTGTGTGTCGGTTTTAACTTTACCGAGGTAAATTATTTTACTGTTCGTGTTTTTTTTTCCTCCTGTCAATGTGTTTTTTAATTAGACACTGTATATACATCATTTCTACAGTAGATGATCATTTTTCGCGTTTGTGTTCTTTATATTGTTTTATTGGAGAATATTTACTTAGTCAATTTACAACTCTTAATTACGGTGTCATTTCGTTGTTCATTTTGTTTCATTTACTTGTTTATTTTTTTATCGATTACATATTTTTTTACGTTCACTTATTTATTTATTGTGTGATTTTTACTCGTGTGTCGGTGTCTTCTAAGAAATCAGGTTCTTTTCCTCAGAAATTTGTACTTGGCTCACGCATCATTAATGCCAAACGACACTTACTGCAAAATAAAGAACAAGAAAAAAGCTTCCACAGATTGCCTTTTTTTGCGCACTACTAATAAATTTCAGTTTTTAGTTCCATTTTCAACAATCCAATTTTGATTAAGAAGTTATCAGAAACCTTTAATTGCATTACTAAAAAAAAAGATACTTTTGCATAAAGTGTCGTTTGGCAACAAAGCGACGTTTATAACAGCCTATTTCGCGGTGAATAATAATCAGGCATCAAATGCCCTACTTACCTTTTACCAGCACCAGTTATCTTCCTCTTCGACGGCACTTGCCCCGACAATTATCCATCTTCGGTCAGCCTGGGAAACATTGAAAATAGATTGAGACTTAGTTTTCATTGGTGGTTTAACCAGGAAATTATACAGTAGGGTAACAATGAAAAAAAAAAGCAATCTTAAGAACACAATAAATGTTTTTGAGCGAAAAGATAATTTGCCCTCGTGTCTAAGTTATCTAAATATGAGATCTTCAAGTTTGCCGAAATTTTAAGAAAATTCTCCACATTTGGCGAGTTTCGGTAAAGTAATGGAAGTTATCTTTCACGTGCTTTGTAGAGGGATGTCGTGCCACATACAAACGGCGAAATCGTCACCAGCTATTTCCGCGTCAAAAAAAGTCAATATTTTCTATTGCTACCTAGATTTGTTTTTTCCCCAATAATACTATCCGGGTGGGTTCCCTGGTTAGCTGTGTAATCATCTGTTAGTGTTATTTCATTAAACTTATCTGCCAGCCCCGTCAATGTGTCTTTCCCATTTAGAAAGTTGTGTAAGATTGTGTTCCAAATCAAAACCATAAGTTGACAAAAATTGCTCCCATTTTTTTTTCTTTCTACTGAAACTGCATTAGAGGCACTAGTGCGATTCCGCGATATAGCATTCATCTTTGCTGTAACTCAACTATCGGAGGATGCCATTGCCACGAGAATTTTAAAGCCCAGTTTCCCCCACCAGATGGAGGCGCCTGGGATCTACTGTACTAGCACCTGAACGAAACTGCACTGGGTATTAAAATTTGCGAAGACCACTCCAAGACAAACGAGTACTTGATGAATCTTTTCCATGAAGCACAATTATACGACAAACAATGTGTCGACTTTTGCACCTTTAAAATCCACTGACTGGAGCCAGGTTTGAACCCGTGGCTTTGGGCATAAGAGACCTTCGTCTAACCACTACACCACTTTGTTGTAGGTTCTTCAAGCGGTGATTGCTTTAAGTAGATTTTCACAAACAAAACTATTAACAATATTATAGAATAATAGTTAAAATTAACGGTCGCCACTAGCCAAGTGGCATCCGTAAATATGGTGATTAACAAATTACCATTGGCTCTCGCTTAGGTCACCCTTTTTCTGCTGCTCTTCCTTTCAATAATATTTATGGTGAAACATTACCCCCCACCCCTCTATCTTTGAAAAACGTGTGCATTAACTAATATTTTGAAGAAATTAAATGGTAATGATAAGTAAAAAATCTGTTCATAACTTTGGTGAGTAAAATAATAGTTTACCTAAGTTCCGTTTTGCGTGATTTCAAAGTTTCCTTCATTTATTTTAATGATTTGTACTGACTTACAACTAAACATTCATATTAAAAAGTTATTTTAAACAATATATTAAAATAATAATAAAGTGGCGTACCTAGCAAGGGTGACACCCGGGGCGGCAATTTGTGGTGTCACCCCCCTCCCCAACGCAAAAAAGAAGGTTTCAATATTATATGTAAGTATGAAATTCCTTTTCATTCTAATTACTGACAATATGAACCTAATCCTGAGTATAGTATTCACCCCATTATATGGGGTGGAAGAGAAAGAGGTTTAGGGAGGTTCCCCCCCCCCAAAAAAAATAAAATAAAATTAGTAGTCTTAAAAATGCATTTTAGCTTCATATTTTTCAGAAACTCGCAATTCCACTTTGGGTGTCACCTTCCAGACGGGTGACACACGGGGTGGTAGACCGTCCCCCCCCCCGTCCCCGTAGTGATGCCGCTGAATAATGTTATTGATAAAAAATATAAGTCATTAAGACTAAGTGTTTGTAATGATAATGAACTAAAAATATTTATACTTAAAAAAACGCGGATGGCCATGAAGTGAAAAACGTGGTTATTAAAAAATCAGATAATCATCCACTGGGTGTTAGTAAAATAAGGTTGAGGGTCAACCCTGAAGAAAATTGTGCTAACGTCACTCTAGACCCAGAATTCTGCTCGAGCTGCTACTGTGACAGTTTTTAGACTGCCTACTTGTTCGGTTTCCCCCGACGGGTTCTCCAAACTGTACTTTATGTTAATCTGGTCAAGTGGTAGGCGCTGCACACTTGGACAATATCGCTCAGCACTATATATTTTTAATTGTGTCGTCCGGAGATATTGGAAAGCCTGTGGTCTAATGACGCAGCGGTCAATTGACCAGGCTAAAAGCCGCTATATAAATATATCTAGGGGCCTTAGACCATGCATTTGAGATAAAAAAAAAATTAAATAGGGTCTGGAGGGGAAAAATGAGCAATGGGATAAGGATGTCATGCATTTAAGAAATGACTAGCTTAAAATAAGTGTCCATAAGAGTAAAAAATTTTTATTTTCGAGTTTAGAAATTAAGAACTGTATTCTGAATTCTAGTGCTATAAATATTTTATTTCATGTATGTATACTAGGGTAGGCCGCAAAAATCGATTTTTTTCAAAGCACTTAACCTTATTGCGGAAAATTTGTGACTTCCTAATACTAATTACTGTGCAAAATTTCATGACTCGAAATAAATGTCTTCTGCTCTGGCAAAAGACTTGAATATTTGAGAATTTTAGTAAAAAAAATCAAACAAAGAGAAATTTTACAAAATAATTTAAATTTCGCTGAACTTTTAATCCTTAGTGCAGTACTTTAACTTTCTAACACAAACTACTGCGTAAAATTTTAAGCCTGTGAATTAATTTTTTTCTGCTCCGACAAGTTTCCTGAGTTTTGAGAATTTTACGTGAAATTCCTTAAATACGAGTGACACATTACAAAGTAGAGCATACCTAATACACTGCAATGCCTCTAATTTTTAATTGCATCGACGACATCAGTCGGCGAACCAGGTCCGCCATTTAAAATTTTAGGGGGAATGAAGTCAATGCTTCCCATACTTTAAAACACTAACGTTGTCATAAAGTGGGCGTGGTTTTGTGATAAAATTGCATCGAGTTCACGCCCTTTATTCCTCCTCCCCCCCCCCCAAATAATAGAAACAGCAGACCTGCCTCGAACTGAAATATGCTCTATTCCGTTGTTTATACGGGGAAAATGATTAAGCCACATAGTTTAAATATTTAATAAAAGTTGTTTGTTGTACCCCTGATGCATATTCCAAAATATTTTCAGTTCACTATATTCAAAGCTGTAATCATTCGCCAATTGGACCAAAAACTTCGCAGATCCTCTAGTTATTAATCTACATCTTAATAAGTTTACATTTTAATGAACTATCATTCCCTATTGGAAAAAAATCCTAAAACCAGTATCCAAATGATACCGGACCCAGTATGATTTGTACCGGAAAAAAGAAAATCATACCGGAAATTTAAATTCCGGTATGAAATCTTACTGGAAATTTTGAAACCGGTATCAATTTATACTGGAAATTTCAAAACCAGTATGAATTTAATCTGGATTTTTTTATACCGGTTTTCAAACATACTGGAAATTTTGAAACCGGTATCAATTTATACTGGAAATTTCAAAACCAGTATGAATTTAATCTGGATTTTTTTATACCGGTTTTCAAACATACTGGAAATTTTGAAACCGGTATCAATTTATACTGGAAATTTTGAAACCAGTATCAATTTAATCTGGATTTTTTAATACCGGTTTTTAACATACTGGAAATTTTGAAACCAGTATTAATTTAATCTGGATTTTTTAATACCGGTTTTTAACATACTGGAAATTTTGAAACCAGTATCAATTTAGTCTGGATTTTTTAATGCCGGTTTTTAAACATACTGGAAATTTTGAAACCAGAATCAATTTAATCTGGATTTTTAATAGTGGTTTTTAAACGTACTAGAAATTTTGAAACCTGTAACTAACCACACTGGAAATTTAAATGCCAGTATGAAATCTTACGGGGGAATTTTGAAACGAGTATCAATTTAATCTAGATTTTTTAATACCATATTACCCCGAAAAGCGAGGTTGACCAGCATGCCGGAAATTTGAATCTTTCGGCATGCCAGATAATTTAAGATTTATTTTGCAACAAAACTAAAGTTAATTTCCCCATACAGTTCCTATCAAAAAGCATACCATTGTTACACTCGCTCACAGGTCACTAATACATTAGTCTAGTTTTATTTGTATTAAAAAAAGGTTAGTGTTTTTTATATGAATCTCATAACACTTATGATTTTCATACATTTAAAGGGGACAATTAATTTGACATGCAAATCCTGCATTAGATTATTATAAGCATAAGTTTGCAATTTCATTATCTTTTGAGAAAAGTATGTAAGGGAACATTTTTGCACTAAAATTACAATCATAATATAATCTTTGTTTCCTACATTTACTGAATGCAAAAGAAATTAGTGAAAAAAACCATACAATGTTTACATACTGTAAAGACTAAGGCAGCTTAAAAACATTTCATGGTCATTAATTATACTATGTTCAGTGTCAAAATGTGTGTATATATTTTCTAAAATGCCTAACAGTTGCAAAGAGCAAGCAACTTCTGACATTCTCTAAAAGCAGTGATTTAGTAAAAAATGTTAGGATGAGTGTTTTAAGAGTCAAAAAACCAAACCTAGTGGCATGACATCTTATGAGGGCCAAGGCCTACTGTACCCATCTCACTCCTCCTGACCAAGGTCTCTTGGGAGCTAGGCAGATGTTCCTGTTAAGAGGTCAGCCTAATGCAAAACTCCCAGGGTTTAGTTCCCAAGAATGCTTCGTACTCATTTTATTGACACACTGAAGGGATGAATGGCTATATATCAATTCGGATATATATCAATGTATCGGATATTTTCCAAAATATGATGATTTTTTTTTTGAACCCTGATTAGGGCCCTCCACTCTTTCATTCCCCCAGGGCCTCCACATTTCCAAATCTGGCCCTGGATGAAAAAATTAAACTCAGATCAGTCAGAAATGCTGCTGATAGGCTAAGGTGCACAAATGCACAATGTGTACTTCAAATCGAGAGAATTCCGCAAGTGTTTCCGAACACATTTATGGATTGATCATGCACTTTACTGGAGAAAAAGGGTTGACCTTAGACTGATAATTATAAAACTGAAGAAAAATATTATTGTAGCAAAAAAATTAATGATTATTATATATAACACTAATGTTTATGTCATACCTCAGATACCACTTATTTCATTCCATAGTAATATGCCTTTTAAATTTAAACGTAAACAATTTCATGTTAGATTCGTCTTCTTAATGACTATAAATAAAGCAGGGTCAAAATGATTTTATGAAAACGTATTAGCAGTAAAATCAGGTTTCACGATTCAATTTGTCGCTTTACTCTGTCACTGTGGTTCAGTTCTTAACATCAATGCCATTGCAAAAGTATGTGAAATGTTTCGCTTTTCAGGTCTTCGTGATTCAATTTGTTGCTTTACTTTGTCATTGTTGTTCAGTTCTTAACTTCAATGCTTTGCAAAACTAAGTGACATGTTTTGCAATGAGAATTGTCCAATAAATTCATTTAGTCTACGTGGAATAACATAATACAGTGAAGCACAGTTTATACGTTTCCCTTTTATACGTTTTAATTAATAATACATTTTTTAAATTGGTCCCTGGAGAGTCTAATATACATTAACCTTTACCAAGTATATGTTTTTCATTTGTACGCTTTTTTCATAGTCCCTTCAAAAATGCATAAACGGTGCTTCACTGTATATACAAAAATGTGGTTGGAAAAAAACTTCAGTTTTTACAGATTGCAGTTAGTAAAGCTTGACCACGAACAGAAGGCGGATGACCTTGAAGTGAAACATAATTTGCATCATTTGTAATTGGTAGAATCTGCCAGAAAGCACCAAATAATAAGAGGCATGGTTTCGCTAATCCTATCTTCCAAAATATTAACAAAAAACCTATTACAAATGATACAAATGACGGATGTTTTTGCATCAAAGTCATCCGTCTTCTTTTTGTGATCAAGCTCTAGCTGGGCTGTGGAGTTGGAGTGGTTTTTTGGTAAAAGAGGTTGAGTCAAAGGTTTAAAATTTCAAGAGACAGTTGGTAATTTTCTCTGAAAATTCGCAGCTCTGCCAGTATTTGAGGAATCACAGCTGGAGTCAGACTAATTTTGGGTAAAGGAATCGGAGTCTCTAAAAATCCTGGAGTGGGAGTAAGACATTTTTCCTCCGACTCTACAGCCCAAGTAAGTAGGGAGCTTAATTTTTTGTAAGTATTATGATTAAGGGAAAACCTTTCGACAGAAACATTGGCTTTGCAAAGGAATTTTTTTAAAAGAAGAAAATCATAATACCTCACTACATACACAGTTGAAAATTTCTGGGTTTTCAGATACAAGACTTTGAATGACTTACAATGACATGTATATGACTGAAAAGTGGTTTTTTAAAATCTAAACAAATTTTATCAAAAGTTTGACTCTGTGCATTATTTATAGTTATTGGGAAGGCTAATCTAACAGGAAATTGTTCACGTTTGAATTAAAAGGCACGTTACTATCGGATAAAATAAGTGGTATTTCGAGGATAAGTATCAATGTTATTATTAGCATTTTTTTATACATTAATATTTTTCTCCAGTTTTATTACTGTCAGTGTTAGTTCAACTCTTTTCTCCAGTAAAGTGCATGATTACACCGGAAATATGTTTGGAAACACTTACAGAACTCACTCGGTTTGCAATTCACGGTTTACGGCGTGCGTTTGCGCGCCTAATCCTATTGGCAGCATTTCTGACCGATCTGCGTTTAAATCTTTCATCTAAAGACTTCCAAGTCCACTGCTCTCTTCTTTTAAAATTATATTCAAGTGATTAAAAACACTCATTCTAAAATCAAATTCTAACGCTAGACATCTAACGCTAGAAGCGAGTCTGCAGAACGTAAACAAAGATCGTACGTAAACAAAGCGGGTTGTTGCCAACGGAGAGAGAAAAATAAAGGTTCGTTTTGCGCCATGCGTTTCCATTTGAAATTAATTTTGTATGAATCAAACCGTGGAATGGAATGTTTTACCTTTTTCTTTAGTATTGCTAATCACCGCAAGGTAGCGTATTCGAGCATTGGAGCTGCGAATAACTTTTGATTGCGCAATAGCTTTTCGGGTCAAGTAATCTACTGAAAAATCAACGCAACGTATGATGATGAAAATTGGCACAAAATTGATTTACATCCCAGCGGTTTGCATAACGAAGTTTTTTTTTTAATTTGTATTCGTCCTAGATTTTCTAATATTTAATAATTTATGAATCATTTTTCACTCCTAACGAATCAGTTTCCGACTTAAATGAAGTCAACTCAACCTAACACAGAACCATGCGGTCGATTTGTTTACATTGTTGCTTCATGCTTTGCACGTTTTTTTTTTTTAGTTCATTCAATTCAGTATGTCTCTTTCGAAAAATTTTTATTATTTTTTTTCTTACTATTATTTCTAGCAATTTTTTGTCGTGTAATTTCTTTACTAGTGTTGCGCTGTCCTTGTTTTATTCTTTAAGGTGCTAATATAAAGTTAATTTTTTTTTTAAATATTTGTTAATTTTAAGCTTTGTTCTTTTTAATTTTTGTCTGAGTTAATTCTAGCATATTAAATAAGTCCCCGAGAACTTAACCATATTAATTTTCGTCGCTAGAAAACGGGGAAAAAAAATCTTACATTTCGCTCACAAGCAATTTTTGTTACGTTCCTTTTATATTTTTTAGGTAAAGCCCTTTTTCTTTTATTTGTTTCATTCGGGTTTTTTTTCACATTTATTTATTTTTGGGGGATATTTCTACAGTGTTTTTTGTATACAGTCAAGTAAAATTTATCGCCAAACATTTTTGCATGATTTACACAAAAATAAAACCACAGTTGAGTAGCAGTAACTTTTGTACAGAAGTAACTGTACCTAAAAGAAACAAGTTAAGCAGAATAAGGCTAAAAATTCAAATGTATAGAAATAAGAAAAATTACAAATTGGTCAATGTTCAACTACAGTAGACTCGGACAAATGAATTTCTTTTGAAAAGAAATGCTATTTTAATAAATTTTTGTATTTGAAATGGGGAAAAACTATTTTTAAATTCTTTATCAAATGAAAGTAGAGTGTTTTTACATGCTACTGAACATTATGTCGGGAAGGATGTACTGTACTCTAAATGAAAATCATTACTTTAGTGTGAGCTAGTGTTTAACTAACTCACAGACGGAAAAGCGCTTAGACAGATTATTTATTTTGCGAATCACTTCTACAAATATTTTGCATTAGTTTCTGTCTTAATTTTCTTTTTCTGGAAAAAATTTGGATAATAGTAGTTCTACTTACTGTACACATCAGTAAGGAAAATGAGATGTGTGTTACAAAAACAAATAGAAAATATCCATGACTTAATTTATAAGTAACTGGAAATAGGACATGTTAACAAATCAGAGAACTAGCTAAAACGTGCAAAGTAAATAGACAATTACACCATAGGTTGCGCAGTTTTCAGGCCACTGTTAGATTGTTGTGTGGACTCTGATTTTCGTCACTTCATTTTTTAAAAAAAGGTTCATTTTACTTATTTTTTGTCTTGGGTTCTTCTCCCCATATAAGCAGAAAATTCTCTCAAGAATACTCTGGACTCTGCTGAATTCATACAGTTTTTCCATTCCAGAATCTTGGAATTCTGTTAAATGATTGTTCTGAATTATTGGTCATGATTTTTTAACAGGCATCCAAAGATAAATTTTTTGTCGATGCAGTATAAATGTATTGTTAATGGGTATTTATCAATAAGTCTGCTAGTAGAGGTTTTTTTGCCCTACTGAGCATGCATGAACGGATACAAGGGAGGCACTCTATAAGCAATTTTTCGACATTAAAGTTTCAAAACTATTTTTTAGTTAATCTGCCAAAAATTTTATGGAACTTTTAATCAGAAGATTTTTGGAATAATTTCAAACTTGAAGTCTTAAAAATGCGATTTTAAATCATCTTTGGTAATGTTTAGGAGAAGGCTTTGGTGAGGGAATGAAGTTCAAGCTCTTTCCTCTGTTAATTTTTCAAAACTGCAGTCCCAAAAGGACTATTTTAAACGATACTGGATTATGGTGAGATAAAGAAATATTGGAGTTATGGAGGTTCGACTATGTCACTTAAAAATATAAATTTTCATTCCAATTTCCTTTCATCTTATTTATCCACTCTTGTTCCGTGTACGACAAGTTCTTAAAAAATTTCCCATTAGCAGAGAACTTTTACATTACAGGGTCAAGGTTTCAAATTTCTTAATGAAAATACAATATTTTCCTTACAGGTATATTATGTTTTTATTAAGAGCACTCAAGCCTGTAGTGCTTTTGTGACTTCATTTTTTACGATCCCCGCAACTATCAATTTAATTGCTTTATCACGTAATCAGAAGAATTGTCATAATAATTAAAAAATTGAAATAAAATTTTTAGTTTTCAACCTAATTAACTTTCATCTCATTTATCCACTCTACGTTAATAAACGAAGTTATTCAAAGATTTCCTATAAGAAGATATGACTTATATATTACAGGATCAAGAATTCAAATTAAATATACAAAACCCTGTATTTTCACTAAAGGTGTTACTGTATTTACATTAAGTTCACATAGGCCTGTAGCATTTTTTAACTTCATTTTGTTATGGGTCTTTGCACTTAGCCCCAAATGATGCCAGCATCTACCAATTTAATAACTTTGTCAGACCACGTCAAGTGAGTTGCTGATATCCCTACAATTACAATATGCTGCTGAAGGAGAGAGAGGGTCTCCAATACCCTCCACCCAAGGTAAGTGCTAGCAAGGGACTTATTGCATGACTTTCGGACCCACAAATTATTTTTTATTTCTGTGCACAGAGTAAGAAATATTAAACTTTTTCATAAGATAATGAAAATACTGTACATCCTATTCTGTTTTCTGTCTGACCGTTTGTAATGCCTGTTGTCTTCTAAAAAATATACCTTGTTTATTCGAGATTTGTGATGTGTTGGTTTGCAGAAAATGATTCAAATGAAAGAGCCTTTTAGCTAGAGTAGTTTCTGTACAAACTACAAATATTGAGAAAATCAGACGTGACAGGGCTTAGTCAAGACAATTTGAGTTATTTATTGACCAGTTAAAGAAAAAAGTTAAATATATTTATTTAAAATCTTTGAAGTATTTTTTAATGCCATAAAGAGTTAAGAAAAACCACTGAAGTTCAAAATTTGTTTTTTATGTCCACTGTCAGTGATGAAGAACAAATAAAAAAGAAGTTTAAATTGTGAAAATATTTAATGTTTTTAAAAAAACTTCTCAGAAAATTTTAAAAAACCGAAAAGTGGGCTAAATAATGGGTTTTTTAAATGGGTTATTTAAAAAAAACCATTGGGTCCAATCAGCCAACCCTGACTGGTATTGTTTTTTTTTTTTTTTTTTTTTTTTTTTTCAGTTTCTAAAATTTATAATTTTGTAAAATTTGTTTACTATTGTTGCAAAAGCAACTCAATTAAATTTAATAAAATTTATTGTAAAACATTAATTTTAAATTACATATAAGCATTAAAACACATGTAAGCAATAATCAATAAAACTAAGCTAATATAACCTATGATTTTAAATCAGCTTTTCATGTATTAATATTACATAAAACATTATATTTGTGTATATGATACTGTGATTCTTTACAAGGCTTGTGTGTATATTTGTAATCAGTTTCATAGAGTATATAAATATTATAGTCAATAACCAAAATATAGTCAATATCAACTGTAGTTATGCTATATTTTATTCTTATATTAAATTATATTTCAAAATTGTAGATATCAGCTAGATTTAATACCATTTAAAGTGAATAAATTTTTACATTAAATACATGTTTATTTATATGCAAACCTGTTTTTGTGCAGTGTATGAAAATTATTTATAAAACGAGTGTGAAGTAATATCTTCAAGTGAGGACATGGGCATCCTGATGGGAAGTCACTGACCTCCCAAAAATTTCCTTGTTCAGGAAATTTTTCAGGAGTCTGCAAAATTATCTTCACTTGGTTTATTTTGATTTTGTTTAATTTTGGGGTTATTTTCTTTGTGAGACTTTTTTTATGCGTTCCCTATCCACCACATTTTTTTTTTTAACTGTGTTGCAAAAACAACCTTTTATAACTACTTGTGAAGTTTCGAACAATATTTTTTTAATGGGATTTTTTTTTATGCGGTCACCATCCATCGCATAAAAACAGGTTTGGGTGTATAAGTAATGAAAGAAACATTAATTTTAAATCTATATACTATAAGAATAATGTACGAAAATAAACAGCAACAATTTGACAATACATTTAATTATTTAAATTTGAAAATATCTGATAGGTATCAAAATATATTTTCAAACCATGGAAACCAGTAACACGCTGTGAGTTATATAGATAACACACTATGTTTTTCTATGCTATACAGCAACAAAACTGACACGAACAGCTAAAAAATATTGGAGAATAAACATCTACACAATAGTAGTTTTAAGTGGTTTAAACTCGAATGTTACAATATTTGGAAAAAATTATAATGTGGCGCTTATTATTTACTTTTTGTTGTCTAAATTAATAATGCATACTGAATGTGTGAAATTTTTGCTTCTAAATTATGAAATTTTAATGCATCACCATTGATTATATAGTTTTATATCGTAAGCATGCACAAGAAAACCTTTTGTGGCAAGAAAGAGCATTAAATTTGGGTTATGACACAGTGATCCAGATTTATTAATCCAGATTATGCCATAGACATTTTAAAGGGTTTATTGATCTCAACTTTGGGGTCTGGTTTGCTTGGGGGAGGGGGTTCATCATCATTCCTGGTAGGAAGGACATTCTTGCCATATATGTTAGTAAGTTAAAATCTATATTTTGTTCAACTTTAACTTATTAATGTATTCAATAAAAAGTTATAACTGCAGTAACAGTTGTAACAACTGCTGCTGAATTTCAGGAGTAATAAACAGATTTTTGGTAACAAAGATGATTTCCACTCCACGACAGGCTTTATTTTAGAATTTCTTATATTTCATCAAAAACTGAACAATACTTTTGATATGTTCTCCTAAATAAATTTATTGTTAATAAACATGCTAAAATTAAGAAACTTTAATTTTCAATTTCTTTTTTTTTTTTCATTTTAAATATAGTCTCTACACAATGAAAACATTATGTAAAAAATTGCACTAAGTCTGAGCATTGTGATTGCATATGAAAAGTATTGTACAATTTAGCTGTACAGAGTGTGCTGTTTGTACAGTGCACTTTTTGTGCACAAAACAGAGGTGCCAAACATGCTCAGATTTTGCGTATCATGCTCAGATTTATGATTTGTTTTTGCGTATTGTGATGTAAATACGTGTGTGACCATTGAGTTTACGGTGTTAATGGAATTTGCCTAATTGCTATGGTTAATTTAGCAGTTGCTAACGATATTTCTTGTCGTAAATAAATCTTCTCTATTTTCTCAAGAACTATTGTCATTTAAAGAATTTCTTGAAGTGGCTGGACTCATAATAATATATTGCAATTAAACATTTTTGTTCTGACTAAATATATTTACTTTTTAATCGCTTACTCGATAATGCACTACATATAGCTTTGATTAATTTTGTAATTTTGCATCCCTTCTTTTAAGTTTTGGATATTGATAAGTCGCATTTTTAGTCGATTTAATTATGTTACATTAAAGTATTGTGCTTCGTAAATATACCTAATGCAATGCTGGTATTCTAGTGACTTCAGTATGCTACTGGCACCATGCACCGTACCAGCTTATGCAATGCCAGTACACTTTAAGGGGGTCCGGGACACATTTTGAATTTTTTTTTATTATGTACTTTAGAGTTTTGAAATTTTTTGAACTGATTCATCATTTATTTAATAAGCAAAATCATAACATAAATATGAAAAAAAATTATTTTTTTATTTAAATTTAATTAGTTTTTTTCAAAAAAATGGGGTTGCTTTAAATTGCTATAACTCAAAATATTGTTGGTCAATTTTCAATTTTTTTTCAAAAAAGTATGCACAAATATCTAAGCTTTAATTTTTATTCGGCGATTTTAAAAATATTGATTCAATAAAAAATAAAAAATATTTGAAGAAAAATTTCGAAAAATTCGAAGATACTTTTTTTTAAAAAAATCATAATTTTTGAAGTAAGAGTTTTTTTCAAATTCGCCGAATAAAAATTAAAGTAAATTGCTTGAAAAAGATATGCTCCAAGTTTCATTACTTTATCTTTATCGGTTCCTGACTTATAAGAGTTTGAATGCAAGAAATCGGGAAAAATTGCATCATGGAGAAAAACGCGTTTAAAGTTTTAAAGTTATGTACACATTCGTTAGATGCATGCAACAAAAATAACTATAACTTTCGTTCTATTTAAGGTAGAAACAAGATTCAAACGTCCTCTTAAGCAAAAAAAAGCGGAGCAATTTTTCAAATTATAAAAAAAAATTGCAAAATTTGAGGATTTTTGTGTCCCGGACCCCCTTAACATCAAAATGGACTGCACCAGTGTCTATTCCCGCATCATAAGTCAGTACAGACCATTCTGGAGAATCACCAGAATATACTACCGCGATAGGAAGTAACGAAATGTGCTGTACCAGTACCAGAAAGAAATATCGGTATACAACTGAAGTTGGAACAACAACTCTGGCTAAAACTACCGGGATCTGAAGTACCAGCTTATGGAACACCAATTCCAGTAGGAACTACCGACATCTGAAGTATACCGGAACACAGGTTCCGGTATGGACTACTGGGATCTGAAGTATACTGGCTAATGGAACACCGGTTCCGGTATTGAGCCCCGGTCCCGGTATGGAATACCCGGATATGAAGTATACCGGTTTATGGAACACCGGTTCCAGTATGGAATACCGGTTTTGGTATGGAGTACTGGTTCCGGCATGGAATACCGGTATTATTGGAATACCGGTTCTGGTATGGAATACCGGTTCCGGTATGGGATACCGGGATCTGAATTATACCGGCTTATGGAACACCGGTTCCGGTATGGAATATCGGTTCCGGTATGGGATACCGGGATCTGAATTATACCGGCTTATGGAACACCGGTTCCGGTATGGGATACCGGTTCCGGTATGGGATACCGGGATCTGAATTATACCGGCTTATGGAACACCGGTTCCGGTATGGAATACCGGATCCGGTATGGGATACCGGGATCTGAATTATACCGGCTTATGGAACACCGGTTCCGGTATAAATACTGACATACCGGAAGTATGATACCGGTTCCGGTGTTTCATAAGCCGGTATATTTTTTTCCGGTATCATTTTTTTTTCCAATAGGGTTGCGGCATCTCTTCCAGTTTGTCCAGTCTTGACTCCAGTAAAATGAGAAAAAGGCTGTGTGACCCTGAAAAGCGTCCCATAGTTGGTTTTAAACCATTAAACTGGCAGTTGACCCGACGATATTGAGTAAAGACCAACAATATTTATTACTAATATCATATACCGTGAAATACGGCGTATGCTCTCCTTATCTTACTAATCGCGATCTGAGTTCGCTAAATATGTCTCGCTGTCTGAAAACAGCTAATAGTAGAATATTAAGATCGTACATTTCAACTATAAAAAAACCAACTCAGTTCCAAATTTTGGTCAAGTTTATTCATGTATATAGTCTATCCTGGTTTAAAATTAAAACCAACCATTCTACTAGAGACGGAGCTAAGCATGCCTGGGAATTCTTTCATGCATCAACATACTTGCCGAAAAGGTATCAATGTAATTGATTACCTCAATTGCTCGAAAAGGCACATTTTGTAGTTTTAATATCGCGTAGTTTTATAAGTCATTTTATATTTTTACTCGATAAATTGAAATATATACCCTAAATGCAATTCTAGTTTTTTGCATATTTCCCAGAAAGTTTTGTACCTTATAAAAACACTGATTTTTAATCGAACTTGTTCTTCAATGCAATTAGATTATAGTTAAAGACTTTGTAAATTTGAAACTCTAAATCAGCCACACGATTAAAACATTTTTTTTTTCATTGAAAGTTACGACGTCTAGCCAAAGCAGAGGATAATAACATAGAGATAGGAAACTTTGCACTGTGGTAAGAGTTTACAAAATTAAAGGCAGGCCCGTTATTTATAATTTTTCCAGGGAGGGGGCATAAAGGGCGTGAACTCAATGCAATTTTATGAGAAAACAACAAAACCACACCCACTTTATATGTAAAAACGTTAGGTAAGGGAGGCATTGACCCTCTTCCCCCTAAAATTTTAAATGACGGACCTGGTTCAAGGGGTGGGCTGATGTCGTCGATGCGATTAAAAATTCGAAGTAGGGCAGTGCTTTAGTTATGCTGCTACTTTGTAAAATGTCAATCGTATTTGAGGAATTTTATGTAAAATCCTCAAAGTTGAGGCCTTTTGCCAGAGCAGGAAAATTTAACTCACAGGCTTGAAATTTCACGCAGTAGTTTGTGTTAGAAAGTTAAAAAGTCACCGCACTAAGGTTTAAAGTTCGAAGGAATTTAAAAGGTTTTGAAAAATTTCTGTAATTTTTTTTTAATCTCAAAAATTCAAGTCTCCTGCCAGAGCAAAAGACGTTAACTCCGAGTCATGAAATTTTGCCATGTAATTAGTGTTAGGGAGTCACAAATGAGTGATCATAAAAAATTCGATTTTCCTGACCACCGCTGGTGACTCCCCCCCCCCCCCCCCATATGACCAAAAATATTGGGACACTTTCAAAAACTCCCAATTTTGCGGATTTCTCGAGAAATAAGACACCATTTCCTCTGTAACGTTTTTGACATAAAAGGTTATGCTCCGGCTGTCATTTTCCAACTAATTAGTAGAAAAATCTTTTTTCATGTAATCTTTTGCAGCAACCCCCTAAAATGTGCTAACAGACTAGAAAATGTGATTTGCAAAGATCCAAGTCATTTTGATAATGTTAATGCGCGCCTCAAAGAGGCTAAAGTTACAAGAAACAGCTATTTTCAGCTGAAATTGTAGTTTGTGGCTCCTTTCTGTAGTGCAAACCTGCATTTTGCGAGAACAGTTACAGAAAAATCTAACACACCGGAACCACATCTTGGAAGTTGATTTAAAAGGTGTTTTGATTTGCAAACTGGGTACGTCTACTAGTCCTCAACCAGATATTTTTCAAGCATTTCAGACTAAATGGTCTTAGATAAGAAGTAATTCAAAGCAGTTATCAATTAAAATACTAGAAATAAAATAAGCAGTTCAGATGAAATTTCAAGCTTTCTTTTTAACCCTTTCAGACGTGGCGTCCGGTATACCAGACATGAACTTTAAGCAACTGCTTATCATTCATTAATTGAATAAATTACTCGACTTTTTCGTAGTCGACTCTTTACAGTCTGCTTATTATTATCTGTACAAGACTTTTTCATTTTGGGATTGACGACATAAAGAAATAAGGGTTGGGAGAATGGGACTGGCTTATTTTTCCCAACCACGAATTCTCGTCGCAAAAGCGAGGGTTTTTTTTTGTTCTGATTTTTTTAATATATAATCTTATATTAATCATTTCAAATGCTTATATTATGTTTTATTATTGTTTAGAGAATATTTTACAAAGAAGTTTGTTTCTTCGTTTTATTATCTGAAATATGTATTTCAATAATATATGTCCAGATAATTGGACGTGTCATAATTCTTTTAATTTCTCACTTATAAACTTGAAATTTTGTCTATGAGATACTCTTTACCATAGTACACTGCCTGCCTAATAAAAACACTTTTGGTTAAGTATTTCAAAATTCCGTCGGAAAAGGTTAAGCAATCAAAAAATGGTAGCCAAGGGATAACTGCAAGGAATTCATTCATCTTTGCTAAATTTTAGTTAGGGAGTTTTTCTCCAAACAACGTTACTTTCCAAGTACCGGAATCTTTTCATCACGAGGGATGGATGGCAAAGGCCAGATAGTCTTTAATATATTTTCAGGCAGAAGTTTTGCTTTATCGATTTAGAGAAAAAAGGTATTGAAGATATTTGGTAGTTTGTCATCAATATTTAAGCAAAAGTACGGTTTATTGTCCTCAATCCAGCTTTGTCTCCCAGCTATGGTCTACAAGAGAATTGATGTTGATGTTGGAGGTACAACACTAACTAAAATAATTACCATCTAAGGTATTTGAACTCAGAGAAGTTTGCATTTCCTTTTGTTTTGACGATACTTTAGAAAAAAAAAAGATCGAAACATACAAGGCTGCAAAATCAAGTCCGAAGTAGGCAATAATTATGATGATATTAGATGCAAAACCACACGAAGAAGTTAAGTGGACAAAGTAGATTAGTTCGTTTCTCCTCAAACTCTTTAAGAGATTTTTTTATTTATTTTTTGAGAGAGATTCGAAATCGATACCGTTTCTAAATGCTGATCCCGATGAATGGTGATGTGAAAACCAATACTATACTAAAGCTAAAACGAGCTTATGTGTGCATCACATGACTTCCTTTTACTCCAATTTAATGCCTTGGCGACAAAACTTGGCGACCGAAAGACTGGCGATATATCGCCAAGTGTCCGTCAAATTGTAACACCACATGAGTACACATCGAAATTAACAATGATTTTCCCCCAAAATTGGGCAAAAGACCCCCTTAGAAGAACCCAAATGCAACCAAAAAGGGAGGTGCACAACTAGACCCCACTAGGAGTCTACGTACCAAATTTCAACTTTCTAGGACATGCCGTTTTTGAGCTATGCGAGATACATACGTACATATAGACGTCACGAGAAAACTCGTTGTAATTAACTCGGTGATCGTCAAAATGGATATTTCGGTTGTCTGTACGTTCCTAGGCACATATCCACGTGTGGTCGGGATGAAAAAAAAAGTCAACATTCATTTGGGGGTGAGCAAAATGGAAATTAAGGCCAATTTTTGGGTGAAATTTTTTCTGCGAATACAATACTTCCTTTTTTGTAAAAGGAAGTCAATGGAAGGTTGTGAATGACTCAACTGAAAGAGGTATAAAACTAATACAAGGTTTCAACTCTTTTTTCTGACAAAAGACGAAGAGCAACAGCAGTTTCTGTTGCAATTTATGTCATAATGCAAACACATTTCTCCAGATTCACCAAAATCTACCACTTTAACTTGTCTGGGGAATGGCCATCACATAATGATGCATTTTATTACTTACACTGTTAAATTATACATTAGATTTTTTTTTTTTGGTGATTTTTTTTTGACTCTTAGCTTTTTCATCTGAACCGCTTAGTTCCTTTCTTTTAAATCAGCCATTTCTGACATTTAATTTTCAAAATGTCTCCAAATAATTCCTTTTTTACGAATAAAATAAAACCAGCAAAGAGCAAATAAATGCAATTGAATATTGCGATGGTTTTTGGTCCTTGCATGAAAATTCCTATTCATGATACCTTCTATGACCTGACCGGAAAAGTTTCAAGTATTATTCTGTGCAGAAGAAAGAATGGGATAGCTCCCATTTTTAAAATAAAAAATCCTATAGAAGGAGACCTGAAGGAAGTTCCTAGGATAAATCGTTATAGTTTTAAAGACGAGAAACTACGGTTTTTTGTCAAACATCGCTGTATGTTTGTAATCTAGCCTATTTGAAGGGAAGTGTTAATATTTTTGGATCTAGCTGAAACTTTGCAAATCACGTTTTCCATTTTAGGGGTGTGCCTCGAAGATATACGAAAATGGATTTTTTGTGCCCACCCTAATATAAATATATCGTCGCCTTAGAGCAACACTAAGACATCTACAGTAGGATCCCGACTTACGCGCGGAATGCGTTGCAAGACCCTTCGCGCAAGTTGAAATTCACATTGTGGAACAAGGCATGTTTAGAAATATTTTCTAAGCATACCCAATTATTTCAGACATGTGTTAGCACCCCTCAAATTGTTTCAAAAGATTTCTTAACTATATATTACCGTTTTCTTTATAAAGAACTGATTTTTTACTGCATTTTAGAAAAAGCGTTTCCACAGATTATTGTTATGAAACACAAAATCAATGATCGATGAGAGACATGAAATAAAACAGTACGGTACTTACATTAAGTACATTACTGCATTATAATACCACTGAACAGCAGATATTAGAAACTTAATTATATTTTTTAAAATGATGAAGATGATGGTTTATGCAGTGTGAGAACTCTCCTCTTTCTGGCCTCTTTAAGCCACAATGAAAGAGCAGCTTCTATTTTCATGATGTTTGTATTTTGCTTGGACACTACTCTGCGAGCTTCAGTTTTAGAATCAAGTTCTGAACGTCTATAGATTCCCTTATCTTGAATTTTAATAGTACTTATCGAAGATTCACTCTTAAATAATTGTCGTGCTACCTTCGAAATACTTTTTAATTGTTCTAACATATCGAGAATCTTAATCTTTTCTTTAATGGTCAGAAACTTTCTCTTTTTCTTTCCATTTTCGCCAACTTTAGATGAAAAAGCGCATTCGGGAGCCATTCTATTTTATCAACGCAAGATGAAAAAAAAGAAAATTAATTTGAATTCTAAAATTTTGAATTCAAATTATGTTTTTCGCAATCACGAACTGCGACAGGACCCTACTCATTGGAGTTATTGTTTCTGGAAACGGCTCCTATCCCCCCCAAGTCTGCCTCTCCTCCTGGGCGGTCACGTGTGCATAGTTGTGTGTGGAAGTGTGTAGACTTGTGTGTGTGCGTACACCTGTGAGTATGTACGTAGGCGTGTGGAGTGTATGTGTGTGAAGTCGTGTGTGTGAGTGTGTATAGGACATGGACGCCTCCAACCAGGAGAAGCGGATAACTCAGAACCGGAGCAGCCGTGCCTGTAGAGGACGGTGGGCAGTGGTGCTGCAGAGGCCCCTGGTTCAAGGTGAAAAAGGAACCACAACGCCAAGAACCGTCAAATGAGAACAATAAGCAATTGTGATTGCTCAAAAAGTAAAGAATCGGAGCAGTTATTTGTATAAACAAGAGCAAAGCGTTGTTTAGACTACTACAGTGTGTGAACTGCTACTGTCAGTGATGCTAAAGGGATGAAAGTCCATTCACAAAACCAATATTTAATGTCAACGAAGCCTATTCTAACGCTTTGCCCCTTCCTTTCCAAAAAATTTCATGTTGCAGGCGAGCAATTTGTGTCCGCAATAAAAATTCATTGCCCATAAAAAACTCGCGTTATAACCATTTCGCGTAAATTGAATCGCGTTGTAGCGAGATCCGACTGTAATCCCAGGAATAACACTAAGATATCCTACTGTTGCTATAAGGTGACGATATGTATATACGTTTGCATAAATGTAACTATGTGTGTACATGAGTATGTAAGTGGTAGATACGTTTCAGCACGAGTAAATACACGTACATACGTGAATGCATGAGTGTGTACTTGTCAACATACTGTGTGTGCAAATACGTGCTTATGCGTGTATGTACGTGTATGAACAGTAGCATAACTATGGGGTCTAGCGCCACTGGCGAACTGAAGAAATTACGTCCCAAGATTGTGACCTCTAAAAAAAATTTTTTTTTGGAACATTTTGATTAATGGATTAGAATTGTTTTCAATGATGCCCAATGTTCCTTCTCAGCAGATGTTATGTGTTTTTTTATATATAGCCTCTAGCTCATTTTCTTGCGAGTTTTTTTTTTTTTTTTTTAAATTTTAAAGCATTTTTCAAAAATTCTATGATTTAAAAAAAACCTATTATTTTTTTTAAATCAGACGAAATGCCGCCCCCTTGGCTGCTGCGCCCCTGGCGAGAGCCTCTCCTGTCAACCCCTAGTTACGCTACTGTGTATGAATGTATATAAGTACATGCACTACATATATCACCGAAGTATTGGGGCACTCAAAACTTCACATTTTACAAGTATCTCGAGAAATAAATGACGAACTATTCTGTAACATTTGTCACATAAAAGGTACACCCAGGCTGTCATTTACCAATTAAAAGTAAGTCACACCCATTCATTTAGGGGACCAGCAACAAATTGAGAAAACAAAAGTTCCTGTATCATTCTTCATCGTAAATAGATGAGATTAAGCTATAATTTTGAGAAATAAGTTGAAGAAATACATAAAAATTTCCTTATATTTTCGCGAAAGTATCACTTATATTCACAAAAATATAAGCATTTCTCTCAAAAATACCAAGTTAGCTTGTTTTTTTTTTTTTGGTTCATTTCACGCAGAGGTTTTCATCAAATCTTAATAAACTTCTAGAAAATTTGGCAGCAAACAAGTATTATAAGTTCTAAAATTTCTGATTAAAATGTGGAACTTTCGATAAAATATGAAAGTTTAAAGCAATGATTTTTTACTGCGCATGGGCAAAGGATAGCAATTTATATCTTTTAAATTAAAAACCGAAGTAGATCCCTCAACTGATAATAAATATCCAGTTGAATATCTTAAAAATTCAGAAATCTACCAGCGATCTAAAAAGCCGAATAATAACTCTTAAGCGACAAATCGTGAGGAATCGTTTGCAAGTAATCTGTTTTTTCTCATGAAACACACTGAACGATCGCAAGAAAATGTTGCAAATTTGTTAACGAATCCCCACGATTCGACGCCTGTCCACTGAAACTTCATGAAATACACCGCCAGCTCAGTCAATTCCAGCCGAGGACTGCAGTTTCCTGCTTATTAGCATTCATCAGCCCGGCATAGGAGTAACTGAGCTGGAGGTGGAAAATCTCTTAAGGAAGCCTAGAGTGCTAAACAAACTGGTAGAATTAGCACTGACCAGACGAGTGACCGAAAAAATGGTTCGGTTCAACTCGAATATTGAAGTCAAGGTAGGTATATTCAGTAAGTTACCGCCCTATAGCCAGGGCTAAGGCAGATATACATGAAAAACACCGCCAGCTCAGTCAATTCCAGCCGAGGACTGAATACTGAAACTTCGTTCAATAGAACGCTGATATCTCTCTGGATTTTAAAGATATTGAACTGAAATTTTATTATGAGTTGGGGCGTTTAATTTGGTTTTAAATTTTAAATATTATAACTTGTTATGTATCACGCGGGCGCAGTGAAAAATCAATTGCTTTAAACGTTCAGATTTCATCAATTTATCTATAATGTAATTTCAATTTTTTGTATTATGCTTCTCTTGTTAAGTGTTATGAACCAAAAACCATCAAGTAAAATTAGTAGTTTTGAAAGAAACTCTTATATTTCTTTGAATATCAACGTTATTCTCCCAAAAGTATGTAAAATAATCGTTAATTTACAAGCTAACAAATTTTTGAAATTTACAGTTAACTCCCAGCTATTTTAATGAGGGATTATCAAAAAGCATTTTTGTTTTCCTTAGTTCGTTGCTGGTCCCCTGAATGTGTGGTGGATTTAATTTTTATTAGAAAATGACTTCTAATGCGTAGGGTCTGGTGGAATAAAGATGTCATAAAATCCAGGTTTTTCAACTTCAGTAAACAATAAATACAAGAATTTCTTTTAAAATTTCAATTTTCGTTTTCGATATTTTACATTACATTAGTGCTAAATACGCTGCATTGAATTTTCGGACAAAAAATCATTTAAATAGCTTAATGGCGTTTTCTTTGTCATATGTGCTAACGACCAGGGATCGGCGTAAAGTGGTCATAGTTTATAAAAATTATCTAAAACCATCATAAATGACCATATTTTTTTATTGCTCAATACACCAAGTTCTTTTGAAGAAATAACCTTTATTTAAATAAATCAAATTTTTGATGGTCAGCTATGATCAAAAGTTGATTTATCAAGAATTTATATTTCTCTCATGGATTTCATCAATATTATCAGGGAAGGTGTGAATTTGCAATGTTTTATATTTTTAAGAATGTAGTAAAATACAGCGTCTGAAGAATGTCTAAATTACAAGAAAATATCACACTCAAATAGGATTCTGAAAAAATGTTACTTAACAAAAAGAAAATTGATCACTTTCTCTTCAATGTATAGGAAATACTTTCAGTTCTAAGTTTCTACTTTTTACCAAAATTTAACATGATTTTTCTTGAGGGATAGCATAGATTATTCTACTACAATAAATTGAAACTGTGGTTGTAGAACAAATTCTGCGATTTTTTTCAAATATCATCGTATTACAATCTTGCTTTACTTCAATTGATAGGCTACATTCAACTTCAGATCAGTTGTATTTACTCCATTTTATAATAGAAACAGTACATGGTTAGTAAACTACCATATTTAACCGATACCTGCCTCATTATTGATGATTGAATGATTTTAGGTAAAGGATATATGTTCAGCCTAACCTATGACCACATTACCCCATTTTACTTAAGTTGTTCTAAAATATTATATAAAATGAATCCAGCTTATCTGTTCATGCAACTTAGCTAGCTTAGCTGCCCAACTTTAATCCAGCTTAGCTGTCACAGCTGGTTATGCTGTGTTCATGAAGCTGCATGCGCAACCAATATGCTAAAAATTTTAACGGAAATTTTTTTACAAAGAAGTTAAAACAGGTGTTCAGATTATGAAATGTTTCATAAGTAAACAAAAATTACATTTTCACAAAAGTAAGTATTGTCACCATTAGAATTTGTAGTTCTAAACTTAATTCCTAAATATTAAAATTAAAAAAAAAACTTTAGTTTTCAATGGATAGCTTTTTATTTGTTTTGTGACCGCTTTTGTTGATATAGTGTATGAGACGGTGAGAAACAAAGGGATTTTTCAGACAAAACTAAAAACTTGGAAATCATCAGCACAAATCGTCACCTCAGAGCAACGGTAAGATATCTTACTTTTGCTCTGAGGCGACGAAACAGTAGGTGAATTTTTCTTCTGTCTTGGAGCAATAGAGTTCTAGTACTCCTTGCAGACACTGCTACACAGCATAATTCAGTAAAACTTTTTAATGAAAGTATCTTAAGACCACAACTTTAAGCGCATTTTACTCAAACTTTAAACTGTCCACTTACAGCCCTTTGCTTCTTGCTGCCACATATGAATATACACGAGTACATACACGTTAACCTGTCTATATATACATCAATGCATAAACATTAAACATACTGTGTGTCCACTATAGTTCTTTGTCTCCCTTGTAATTTTCAGTGCGGCTGCTGCTGTATTTTTAAACGTGGTGTCCGAGTATACTAAATCGACTGCTACCGAATTGGACTGCTCACAGCGCTACCTGCTGGAGTACTGCGTAGTTATTTTTCGTATCTCGGAAACGCAACGAGATAGGGGGAAGGGAGAATTATAAAGAAATCTATTTAGAATCGAAAGACCCCTAATTAACAAGAATGTGAAAAATAGAAAGGTTTATTCATATTGTTTTACATCTTTTTTTTAACTATAAACGCGTAAAGTGGTTTGACACTGCTCAAATCAATATTTTTCTACGTAGAAATTAATGTCCCGTGATTATGAATGTAATGCAAAAAAAAAAAAAAAAAAAAAAACAACGAAGAAAAGAAAAGTCAGCAGGATTTGTTTTATTCATTATCCAAGTTAAAAACTCTAGACTTTATGACCACTTTCCGCACCAGAACCTACGCTTTTTTTTTTAGCATAAAAGATGAAACTGTAACTTAATTACCTGTGACTGCGGAAGTTTCAGTCTGGCTGTTTTAAGTCTTCAGATAGTCGTCTGAGGCTTTAACGATTCCACTAAGGGGAAAGAAGAAGAAATAAGCCTTTAACTATTTCCTATGGGGGGGGGGGAGATAATTCATCAATCTGTTATATTTTCCTGAGTAATTTGTTTGTTATTAAAGTTTTTCGAGGAGCACTTCTGCAATATAACCTGTGTGATGCAATAATGATGAGTACCTTTTAAATAACAGTAATTATGGCGCTTCAATTTTGTATTTGCATTAACTTTATCAGCTGTTAATTTAAATTCATACTCTTCATATCAGTTGGAGTAAGGCTAACTAATGTTTAGTAGACTATAACAAAACACTTATGGAACGCATAAATTTTAGTAACAACTTGCTTGATTGGGTTTCAGGCTTGCGGACCCTCTGTGCGTATCAAGCGCCCCTGGGGGCTCAAGTAGTTGAAACTTAACTGTAGGCGGCACTACTGTAGCACATAAAAGCCCCGTGCTGATACGGTGATTTTTGTCTTTCTTTTATTATTCATTTATATCATTGTTAATATTTGTGATGCGTCGTTTATAAATTGCGTGTCTAAATCAGTGCAGTTTTGGATTCTTCACCCTCCAGACAAGGTTAGATCTATTTTGTCGCATATTCTATTACAGGGTGGCGAACGGAACTGTGAAAAAAAAGTTCCTTGACTTTTCCCTGATTAAGTTCACCAAATTTCCCTGATTTACGTTAGCAATGATATTGGTTCTTTCTTTTCTCTAGTTGAAATCCATTGTATGTTTGCATAAAATGCAGTATTTTAAGCGTTTTAAGTTATGTAAAGTTGTTGAACCAAAGATATATTTTTAAAAAATGCTACTTTTTTAATAAAATAGTTAAAAAAACATATCAAGACAAATTTTTTGGAAAAGAAACCTACAAAACAGTATATTAAATTTTTCTGCATGGAAAGATTATAGAAAATTTAAAAAAAAAACTTTACTTCCAGAAACCACTTAGCATAAGAATTTTACGTAACTATTAAAATTACTCTTAAAAATATGTATATTTATGATAGAACTAAAAAGTAATTGAAATTATTTTGAACTAAGTTTTCTAACGGTATAATAATTGTTGCAAGAATAACAAGTAATAGTGAAAGAATAGAAGTAATGTAGTTATTCTTATACAACTAATTGACATATTTATGCGAAACAGATGAAACCATTTGACATCCATTCATAGGGAGCTTTTCTCTAATCAAGAACATAGGTTTTAATGAATGAATACAGCATTTTAACAACAAAAAAATAAAGATATTTACTTAAAAACACAACTCTATTTCATATGATTTCAGTATGTAACAAAAGAAAATCTTAGATTGCTTTTGTAACAAACAACTTTGAAATGCAAGAAAAAAAAAAAGCAATTAGTTAATTTCAAAATGTATAAAAGAATACAACTAGCTTATAAAATTAAAGAATCACTTAAGTCTGAAGAAAATAATCTGCAGCGACAGCAAATATTATAACGGCAAAAAACAAAGTTGTTTTTGATCGAAAGTTCAATTTTAGCAATTAAATGAAAAACGAGAAGAAGTAATAACTTTTAAGCTTTGATGAGTATTAATTCAAAAACCAAAGATTTCTTCTTGAAATCGTGATTACAGTACGCTAATCACTTCGAGACAATGGAATAAAGGCAAAGGAGCTAAGGCATTAATGAAGGCTTTCTCTTTGCCTGTATGGTTGTTTGTTTTACGTCGCATTGAAAGCGTGAAAGGAAATTTCAAACTAGGTAAAATAAACCTAACAGACACAGAAGCAATCTTAGGATGTTCATCCTGTGGTTAATAAGTAAGATTCAATACTTTGACGTTGAGGAAAAAAAATGCACAAATATGCGGCAGTGTATAATCGCACCTCATTAATTTTACTTTTTTTTTTTTTGGAACAGATAATTGGCGGAAAATGCGTAGGGAATTAAAGTACTAAATTTTGTAAAGCAAAAAAAAAAAAAAAAAAAAAAATTCTCTTCATTAAATCAATTTTCCCTGATTTTGTTATTTTTTCAAAATTCCCTGATCTTTCCCTGATTAATAAAGTTCCCTGACTTTGCCCTGATCTGCCTGATCTGTCGCCACCCTGTATTAACTATTTGAATGAACTTTCATTAGAGATTGAACACATGTAGACCACTTTTGGAAATACTCATAGTCTTTGACATATAATGCTGTCTGAGAAACGTTAATCATTTCATGTGCTGCTATAGAGTGACACATCAGTGACGTTATTCCATTGCCATTGCTGACGAGCAATTTGGTTCTTTACGTCACATTGATTTTTCTATTTGTCGTGTTCATGAAAGTCGCATTAGATATGCCGTGGGCCTTGATAACTGCCTGTGATATTTCATTAATATTTCCGGCATAAAGGCGATGACGGCAAAATTCCTATTTTCCTAACATCATCACTTACAGCTGTCAAGAACGGGGCTCGGAGTCATCTGAGCAGTCATCATACTTTTTGTAGAATCTCCTGCCTTCCCCGTCGATCTTCATTCATGCCTCAGTGATGGTCAGTTTTTAGCCAGGCAGTGGTTTTTACATTTGCGATGATTATATCTGTATTGATACTATAAACACGGTGTTTCGATGAAATTTTGTTTTCTCTTAGTTTATATTTGGCTATTTCATTTCAAGAGTAACGACTAAGTGTCAAAAATTTGAGTTCTGGCATCACGTCACTGCGTGTCAAGATGTTAATAAAGTTTCACCTCCGAAGGCGAAATAACAGTCAAACTGAATCTGTTTAACATAGACTCGAGCCCGCTTATTAGAATATCGGTTAAAAGAGTATCCTGCTTAATATAATACATTTTCATTATCAAAGCAATGTTTTTTTTGGGGGCAATCACGATTGCTTATTGTTCTCATTTGACTGTTTTAATGTCCTTTGATTTTATTTTCCCACCGCTACCCTCTGCAGCATCACCGTCGACCGGCTCCTCACGATGCTGCTCCTATAGCGAAAGCCGTCTCCAGGTTGCATCCATGTCCTACACACACGCGCATACATACACAACTGCAGACACACACACACAAACACATACACACACATACACACACACAAGAACATACACACAACTACCCACACATTCATGCCTGCACACTCACAAAAACATATGCCTACACACACATACACATCCCCCCCACACACACATTCATACACACAACTACCTACACACTTATGCCAGCACACAGACAAAAACACATATGCCTACACACACATACCCCCCCCCCACACATTCATACACACAATTACCTACACACTTATGCCAACACACAGACACACATGCCTACTCACACATACACATAACCCCTACACACAAACACATACCCCCCCCCACACACAAACACACACGGTCACATACACACTCGTGATTGCGAAAAACATAATTTGAATTCAAGATGCCAAAATTCAAATTATTTTAATTTTTTTTTATATCCCGGTTAACGGAATATAACTCTTATTAGAATATATTTTCGTGGCAAAATTGCTATTCTATTAAGCGGGTTTGACTATGATAACTTTCGTATACCTTGGTTTCTAGATCGTCACGTGAACCTGCGCTTTCATGTTAAAATAACATCTCAAGCATAGAAATGTCATTGTTTAACAAAAATTTAAAAACAGAAGTATTTTTACCTTTTGAAACTCAGCGTATCAAAAGCATTGAGACCGTTTCATCTTCAAGAACCTGAATCGGAAACACTCTGAGAACAAGGGACCGGTGCGGCTCCACAGCATCAGGGAAGCAAAAGAGAAAACACAAGTATTTATTAATAACAAGTCGATAAATTATTGTCAGCGGCGGCTAGTGTATAAGAATCAGATGGATCCCTCCTTCCTCAAAATATTAATAATAATATGGGAAAAAAAACATTCATTTTCTTTTTAAATGAAAGCTCAATAGCTCAGGGCATGTAAAACATATTTTAAATGCATGACATTATGCGTGTTATCTTATTTATCAGATTTTCAGTTTCCGTTTGCCAGGATTGTTTGAAATTGTGATGCATTAACGAGTGTAAATGGCTTAAAATAAGACTTGTGATATGTGACGTGTCTTTAACATTCACGTTAGTAGACAAGTTAATTATATATATATATATCTTTCGCTAGTTTTTAATTTATGATGCAAAGATCTATTCAGAAAAAGTAGATTAAGTTTAAGGGATCAATTCCATTACAAGTGTTTCATTTTAAGCACAAATCACTGGCTAAATAAGTTGAGTGATTGTTAACATATGAAACTGTATTGTGAACAAATCTTACCATTTAATGCCTTTTTGTGAATCACTGAAATGCAACTAAGGAGACGGCACTTATATTTATAATTTTTAATGAAACTCAAATTTTTTTCTACTTTTCTAATGTGTTGCTACATATTGTCAGCGAAATCAGGCGTACTTTTTGCTCTTTTTCCCTTACTCGTGCATCTACAGTAAAAAAAATAGTAATAGTTAGTGCAATATATCGTCGCCTCAGAGCAACAATAAGATATCTAATCCCAGAAATAGCACTAAGATATCTTACTGTTGCTCTGAGGCGACGATATAGCGTTTTATTTAAGTGATCAGTATAATGTTTCTCCTGAATCTTGTCTCGTGCTATTCAAATCTGTCAATGTTAGTGTGTTAGATATTGATTGTATGAAACCTAAAGCGGGAGTAAACGCTATTTTTGATATTATTTCTATTTTCTTGAATAAATGTAGCATTTACACAAAAATGCATAAGCAGCAAATTATCATTTTCGCAAAATTTACGAATGTTTTCAGTTTTTTACGATGCATAAAAGTATATTAAAAAAAAAACACTGCTCCCTAAATTTATTTTTAATTTGAAAGCTATTTCATTTACTTCTTTAAAAAATGAAAAAAAAAAAACATTAAAAGTGTGCGCTGACTGATGTATTTAATATTTACTAAAAAAAAAAAACTCATTATTTATTTTTTTCTCCACATTATGTGTTTAATTTATTTAATGTGTGGTTGTAGCTTCGAGCTAATACATTAAAATATGTAGAACACGAGCCGCCAAGGAGAAATTTCAACATAATACATATACACATACAAATAATAATACAACATAGAAATAATATTAATAATAATGAAAAATGACTTGATTGGACTTAATAACATCTAATACTGCATTTGTTAATAAAGCAGTTCAGAATATTTTTTAAAAAGCAATTTTCTTTTCTAACGGAAAAAAATTCGATATGCAAGAAACATTTGAAAATCACATAAAATATTGCTTTGACTTTTTGAAATAGTCCCATTTCACAATGCACTCGACAGTACATCCTTTTGAACTTTTTTTTCCTTAAGAACTGTAACCAAGATAAACATTAATTTTTATGCATCAGGTTTAACAGGTATCCGTGAGAGAAAACAATTCTTTGATTTCAGTGCCCATGCATGAATTCCTTTCAACCTATTTTTAAAGTTATTATAACGTATTTATAATTGGAAAAAAAATATATATATTAAAACCTAATGAAATCCCTTTGAACTGCTTATTCACTTCTTAGCCCATTTCACCAACAGATGAAAACGTACCACAGCTGAAAAAAAGAGCCTAAAAATCAAATTTGTGATTCGTAAGAAGAATAACAGGGGCTCTTGTGCCGGTTAACTTTTTCGAACATGAGGATTAGAACACTCTCCGCACCCGCAGCGCTGCACCCATAAGTGAGCAATCGGGTCCAGAGGCAGGGCTCGGAGAATGGAGAAAGAACAATCAAATGGTAAACCCCGGCCTCATCTTCTCTGTCCAGCACATGAGGGGTGAAGTTCCTCCCACCCTTCAACCAGCAATAACAAACCAACTCTCTGTTGAAAAATGTCTTCTGCAGTTACCTGACACATGAGGCATCCATTAGAAGCAAAAGGATGTAAGTATACATTCTAAAGTTTTGAATGAAACGTCTTTTAAGTAGGCAGGTTTTCATTGAAACGTTTTTCTAAATCATACTGTATAGCAGCTCCTACCAGTGCTACTAGCGCTATTTCTTGCCCCTAAACAGAGGAGAGATTCACCCACCATTTCTTTCTACTGACTACTAAAACATTTAAAACATTTTTAATTTTGGCCCATCATCCCTTTGCTACTCCGTGCCGCATAGGATACTCCAGCTCCATAACGGACGAAGCCACATTTTTATAATTTTTATGTTATTCAGGGATCGGTCACACACCATTAAGCTCAGTTCAAAATGTGTGTGAGCCAACTCACTCTAGGTCAATGGCAGTTTTAATCCCGTATTTCTTTCACTTTAACGTGATTGCCGTTAATGACAACAATTCTAATATGCAGCGTTGTCCGCTATTGCACGGAATGTTATGGAAACAATTCCCCATCCTTCAGCATGCTATAGGAGGGAGGAATTTCACTGCGAATTGATTCGTTATTGCAGACTGAAAAGTTAGAGCATGACTCTTTGGAAATGTCGAAATGAGCCCAAGCATCCATTTCCAATCCCTAGGAAGTTGCACACAATATTCCTAGCCGACGAATGCAGAAGCACAGTAGAAGAACCCCGTTCATCCGGTCAAATTTGTTGTACAGTGAAACACCGAATCAACGTTTTTCCCGCATTTAACATTTTTCCATAGGGTCTACATCATCAGCTTAACTGCTACTTTTTTTACGTTTTTTAACCCAGTCCCTTGAGAAACGTAAAATCGAGAGCTCGTTGTACTTTCGAGGTTTGTAAAAATTATACTCATACAAACAATTTAAAATTATGATACCAAAAGAATGTAACTATATGTACACCGATCATTCGCTTTTTATTTTGATTTAATGTATAACCACTGCCAAGAATGTAGTATAAATTATGCGAAACAAATAAAATGTAAATTTGGGGAGTGTTAGACTGAAACTACTTCAACTAAACTAACAATAGTAAAGCATTCAAACACTAAACGTGGCTGAAACAGGACAATCGATCATTTCTTTGTAAGGAAATGATGTGCAAAAATATTTACAACTTTTTAATGCCCTGCGAGCAATTACATCTATAAAGCTACAAGTAACTGCCCCATAGCCAGAGACCAGAATTGCAAGCGATATTTGCTTACAGACCTTTGATATTTTGAAACAAACTTTGATGCTTTAATACAAAACTTGGTAATTCGACTCATTTAAGGTTTTTTTTGGCTCATACAACCCAAATTTTCCGTATTCCCAGTTAGTTCGGATAAACGAGGTTGTACCGCAATGATGATTCCTGGCAAACGTGCTTACAACCCGAAGAAACAACCCGTGATTATGTTTTCACTCTTAATGTTCGCTTAACTTACAACGTGTACAAAAGGAGGAGGGGGGGGGATTTTATGAATGTTGGTACTTCTCAAATTTTTTACAGTATAACACTTTATTTCTAAACCGTTCATTAATCAATAGCACTTTTCATTTAAATTTGAGCTCCTGTTTCGACCAACTTTTATGAGTTTTCAATGCTTTTGATCAAATACTATATGATTAAATCCCTTAGGATTATTAAAAGGAATATTTTCAAAAAAATTTCACGCACAATGTTTTCAAGCAAGATCGTTCATAGACAGTTCCAGCTGTTACCAACCTTTAAGCTCTCTAATTTTGATAGTTAGATGTATTTTATGCTCCACGACGTAAATTTATTAAAAAGTGGAGGACTTATATTTTTTTTAAAGATTATTGCTTCATACGTGAGTATTTAACAAAAAGTCAAACCATCTAGTTCGATAGTTTAAAATCTGTACCTAGAGAAATAAAGACTTTGGCAACTTTCTTCATGACCTCGTTATTGCATATTTTTTTTTTTTTTTTGGTGGGGGGGGAGGAGGGAGGACGCCATCCCCTCACTTAATCCAGTGAGGTTTAACTTTCTTTTTCGTTCAGTGAAGTCAGAGAATTCGGGGTTTCTAATAAGTTCTTCGTAGGTTCTCCCTTCCCTCCCCTCCTAAAAAACCACACACAACAAAAAGGCTGAATTTTTTAATGAACAGTTATTTTTCGCTCTAATGTGAAATGCCTTTCGGATAATGAATGCAAGATGATGAAAGTGAATGACTATTTTATGTCATTGCTTCATAGCAAATTTTTATGATTTTTTTACGGCTACATTCTCGAGTCCTATCGTAAACTAAACACTCAGTGGCATTATTACTTACATTAGTGGAGAAAGTATCACCAAGAGGAAAAAATGCAAAAAAAAAAAAATCGTAATGAAACAATACATACTTCATTGCCTTTACACTGAAATGTACAGCGAGGTCAAAGATTAATTTGCCTTGGAACTTTTTTCTGGAATTTCCGCGTACTATTTATGATAACGAGATATGAGTTGTACACCAATCATAACAATATTTTTTTAAAAAACTTTACAATAATCTCGCATTGTTTTGTACACAATGCTAGTACTCCGTAGTTCAAGTTCCAAAGATGCTTCTGTGGATTGAAAAATTGGATGTGAGAAAATCATTTTGCGTGTAATAAATTTCTAAGCATGTATTACTTATTTCCTTATTACTGATATGCTTGAAACTATGCGAGTTGGATATTTTTTCAAAAAAGGAAACTAAAAAATGCTTTATTCTTCCTCTACTCTTCTCTACTAATAATAAAGCTGAAAGTATGGATTTCTGTCTGGATCTGTGACGCGCAGAGTGCCTAGACCTCATGAACTTTGGCACAAAATTAGTTTGCGGCATGGGAGTGTGCACCTCGAAGCGTTTTCTCAAAATTCCGATTTTGTTCTAATTCTGTTCCAACTTTATGAAAATTTTTCACATAAATTTATGAAAAAATAGGAGAAATATTTCATTCACTTTTAAGTTTTATAGGTCAATCAAAAGCTCAGAATTTTCTGCACAAGAGGAAGTTTATTCGAAGTTCCTACGAGCATTAAGAGAGCTGTAGAAGTCGTTGAAAACAAACTAAGATCCAAGGCTTAAATTCAAGCCAAATGATTCTAAATGATGAAATGAAATTAACTTTTGCATGTCTCCATGCTTACGTCTTTTACTCCATTCCGATTGTTCGATAACTTTTTTCCTACTTTATTTTAAACATTTTTAAAAACGTACTTATTTTTACAATCCTATTTTTTTTAAAGAAGGAATTAAATTTAAATACTTTAACTGTTAAGAAAAAGTCGTCTGCTTTTATTTTATTTCTTTTTATGGAACTATATTCCGTAAATTATTAAAATATTGCTATTACATCGTTCTTTCTATAATGTTCCATTTTTTGGAAAAATGTCTCATTTTTCGTTTTAAGCAAGGAAGCGAAACTTTCTTCCTCTTAAAATTTTTACAAAGTTTCTACTGGTTTCTGTTAAGCTCCAAGCTAAGTTTTCAAATCTGCCGAAAAACCATGAAGAGATCTTGAAAGAAAAAAAACAAATCATAGTGGACGTTAACTGCAAACATACAGACGAACTAATTGACCTTTTAATATTCTACTGCGGGAAAAGCCGTACACTAGTTAAAAATTAATGCGTACGACTGCGGTACAGCCGCATACACTCCACAACTAACAACACGTTCCAAAATAATTTTTACCACTCAACTGTAAGTTTATTGCTTGTCTATCATTCATTTTGTTTATTCAAATTCTAAAGAAAATTCTAATTCAATGCTACCAATAAATAAATAAATGAAAATAAAATACTAGAACGTTCCACCGTTGAAACTTTACGGATCAGAGGTACATGAAAATTCAAGTTTTTTTTAAAAATAAAGTCTTAAAATAAAAAATTAAAACTTAGCCTACTTTAATGTAACGTTGTTTTTTCTCAAAACCTAAGAAAAATTTCAATTACATTTTGACCATGTTGTAACCGGTAAATATGCGAACGAATTTTGGATTATAGTTTTTCTGACGAAGAGAGGAAAAATCATTAAGGAAAAAAAATTATCATAGGGTATCCAAAAAAAAAAATAAGGACAAAATGATAGTGACCATCTAGTTAAAGATGGGTAAAAATAGTTAGCTGTGCAAGTGAGTTAAGATCATGAAAAATGAAATTTTTATCATTCCATGCGAGAAAATGTCAATGGATGAAAAGTCACAGTACACACAAAAAGGCAGTTTCCGATTGGGGTCAAACTAGAGATACCATCTTTTCATTGACAAAAGTTATGAACGCAAGTTACGTAGAAGATCAAGAAAAAGTACGTAAGGCGGCCAGAGTCAAAGAGGAACTTGAAGGTCGTTTAGCACTTCTCTAACTCTTTGAAAGAACACAGAAAAAACTCCCGTAAAGTCTACGTTCTGTTCTGTACCACGGAGCATGTAGTCCGAAATATTCCAACAATTTGACAGCTTAGATGATTTATCTGAAGCTTTTGAAAGCCTAAAGCATAACAGCCAAAAGTGCAGTTTCATAATTTTCGTAGTTTACGTTGAGAACTTTTGAACTTTACTAAATAGTTTTGTTTTTTTGTTTTTTGAAAATCTTAAAACAAAACAGATAAAAAATATGTTTAAGATTTTTTTTTAGAACACTCACCGCAAAAAAATATTGAAATAAAATTAAATATATACTGTGTCTAACCGTGATCGTTTGACGCATTTTTTACCTTCTGAAGAAGATTAATTTAAATGAAATACTAACCCTATACAAAACGGCGTAATTATTTCTTTGAAATGAAATAGTTTTATGACTGTTAAAAATGATAGTTTGTATTTTCGTTAGAGAATCCATGATGATAACTTATGCCTTGTAAGCATACTGACCTTAGGGTTCCGATGATTGAACGCAAATGTATCGAATTACAGTAGAATGAATGTCGATAATCTACACTAGAAAAGGGGATCCGGGTCGTCCGAATTAATAATAATACAGATTTAACAAAAAAGGCTACTAATTGCGCCAAGGTACATATATTTACAAACTATTACACACATTCCCTTCCAGGGTCCCCGTATCTGCTGCTATGTTTATGGTTAACCACTGTACACAGTAAAAATTGTATTTTGGATTCAAGATAAAGAAATATATAGCTGCATAAAAGATAATTTCAAAAATACAAATACGCTTACAAAAACACACCCTTCTTTTGGTTTACACAGTATGTAAGTCTGAATGACTGTCCAGAATAAGCTTAGTCCGGTTTAATTGGGTGCGGATTAGCGGGGTTTTACTGCATTTCTCATTTAATTGCAAGCCATGACGTATTTACCGTTATCTAATTTTAGAAAACACTTTTTTACATTATTTCTTTAAAGTCTATCAGAATCGATCTTTATTATAAGTTTACAAACTATAGCTAATTCATATTATTCTCAGGTGCACGGTATTTAGAGGACAGCTGCTTATATTCGACGATTAATGGTGAAAGTCAGGCAAAGCGCATAGAAGTTTACAAACAAAAATAAATGAAATAGCAATTGCGTGCAATTGACAGGCCGTGTAAGTTTGAACTTAGGGCACGCAACCTATAATTTCAAGCAAACAATTTCTTCTCCAACGCAGTGTGAAATCTAAAACATGAATTATTTCAAATGTACAATATAATGTAGGATGCAAATATTCATTTTGTCGCAATTGTAACAAGCCCTGGTTTGCACGAGAGAATTTTTATACATCCTGCAAAATAATTAAAGCGTTTTATTCGTTGACATTTGAAATTGTATAAGCAGGTAAATACACTAATTGTGCAAGTATAACGTTTACAAAATATACAAGTCATCACAAAGTTGCAAAGCTGCCACCTACGACTGTTTATGTTTCAATGAAAATTTAAAGTTAAAATATTCAATGTTATTCTTTTAATGCATTCGCCACTGAAGTTTAATTAAATGTGCTTGGAAATGAGAACTTGTTTCCAATTAGGAAATAGCCGTAACGACATTGAAAAACATTTTTGGCATTTTTTTCCCTTCTATCAATGGACAACCAAAATGAGCACTTAGAGCAAGCTCGCAAACGAAGTAAATTTATGGAATCAAATAAGTTGGTACTGGATTAAGGGTGGTAACTTACTACTTAATACGCAAGTTTGACTTTCAATTTACGAGTCGAGCCAAAACCTTTGCTGCGGACTCTCGCTGGTTCGCTAATTTTCTTTAGATACCAGTTTATTGGTCCTCCCCGCTTCAATCAGTGACAGTTGTCTATTCCAGACTGATGAGCACATGACAAGGACGAAATTGCAGTTCTGTGATGGCATAACTGGGCTGTCGGTACATTGCATGCAATCGCGCCTTAGCCCAGGCTTAATAACGGTAAATTTCAGCACAACGCTTGAAATTTTTTTGATAACTTCAAAGGGGCAAAAATGAATGCATAGCCCTCAGCAGAAGTCCATGACATGCTGTGTAATCTACCTCCTACTCACTAAGATTGCGACGGCATTAGCTGAAGCGACTGTGAACAGAAACGTGTTGACAAAGTTAGGAAATTGAAAATATTTCACCACAATTTCGGCTTATGTGCTACAGGACATTTGCAAAAAGCAAAAGAAAACCATATCTACCAAGTGATTCTTAAATGGAGTCTAATGACTGCAAATTATGCATTTGCTACATGGAGTTCAATGATATGAAAGTTATTACAAGCAAGGGGATAATAATTTTCAAGTAATTAGTAATAGCGTAGTGTCCCAAGTTTTTATCCTCCCCTTGTCTTGAGCAATAAAAGTTACCTTCTGATGCTGCTGAAGTGAAGTCATTTTCCTTCAACTTAATAAATGAGTCATTAAGTATTTATCCATTACCTTTATCAACAACCAATTTCACATGCGAATTACCATCTTTTGCAGCCATCCATCAAATTACTGCTTTTCGTATTCACTACTATGGACGACACCCTCCCGCCTCCCCCCTCCCTCTCCTTGGGAATTGATTTTCTACGCTTCTGTAGGTTCTGGTACCAATTTCTGACACTGGTAAATAACTAGCATTTTGCCATTAGCCATGTGTTTGGAGATGATTTTTGTAATGCTTCTTTGTGAGCTACTTCTGTGGTCGTTCATTTGGGGCTTTGCGATAAACTTCTGAGGTGTTAAGCTCTTTTAGGAGTTTACTTGCAATAGGGGAAAAGGCAGCCAACTAACAATATCACTACTAAAAAGAAACTTGCACTTTTAGAAATTTTCCTTTCGAAAAACAAGAAATTGGAACTTCCAATCTGACAATCGTATTACTTTTAAATAACTAAAAATGGAGAATAACTGTAGCAGGGAGGGTTACTTTCACTTGTTGAGAATAACCGCTAAATTAGAATCCCTAAACGAATATTATTCACTCAAATATGTCTCGTATGCTCGAATTTCAAATTTTTCCTCCGTAACTCAATGTCATTGTCACTTTGTGTGTGTGTGAGAAAATACATTAAATTACTTTAAGTTTTTTTTTTTTTTAAATATCACTTAAAAAATATTTCAAGTACTCAATGCGTATTTTCCCATTCATTTATTTGGGAAAACAATGTTCAAACTTTCACATTACACAGAACTTCCACTATTATTTTACTTTCTTAATGGCATCTGAAATGCATGTACCGATCAAATTATAAATTATGACACAATAATTTTTAATGTATGTACCAAGCGGAATAATTCATACTACACTGTATATTTCACTTTTAAACAGGATATTACTGTAACTGAAAAAAGATGGAAAAGTGTGCTACTTCTCTGAAAATTAAAATCCTTTTTAAAAGGTATGAATCTTTCTAAACATCACTAATTGCTCATTAGAAAATACAGATTTTTTTGGAATATCAACCCTATTTGCAGCTGGAAAACACATGTTAAACATCAACTATTAGAATAAACGTTCCTTTTACTTAAACATAGTTTTAAGTTTTCCTCTTATTAAATTACTTTATTTTTTTTTAATATCTTTTAAAAACAAACCTTTAAGAACTTAAATTTTGTGTTAAAAAGTAAACAAAACTACTATCAATTTTAAGCGAGTCGACAGTCAGCAAGCACTAAAAATCATTGACACTAGGAAGATCAAAATTCCCCATTTCAAGTATCACCGACTATTTGGGTCTTCATGTAGTTCTAACTAAAACAATTTGAATACACTCTGAAATTTTATTAAATAAAGTCATCCATTTTATTAATGATTAATTTTGATTCCACTTTTTCGTAATGAAACAGTTAAACTTCCAAGGCCTAATAGGCTGTGCTTGGAGCGTTATCTAAGTAACTAATGTATTACACATTTTACAGCCAGCACAAAACTGGTAATTAATTGCATGACAAAATAAGAGTAACAAAATAATTAACTAATATAAACTAAAAGTAATGAAAAGTATTAAAGTTTTAGATTTTTATGCCTGTTTTTTTTTTTAATTTACAGGCACATAAGAACTGATAACGGCCAAAATGACTCCTCTGATTTTCTAGTGTCAATGCCTTAGAATAGAAATAAAATGGAGGGAGCAAGCCCTATCTTGGCAAAAGCTGGTTCAAAGATCCCTAGTCACGTGACTCAACCAGGACGAATGGTTAGCATGTTTTGTGCGAAACCAGTGAAATAAACTTGATTTCTTCCAATGCTTTGCTTTAAAATCTACCACGTGACTTGGGATCATTGCTTCTGGAAGGTCTTCGCTCCCTCCATTTTCTCTTCTCAATGGTCAATGCTTTTTAAATGTATTATTTAAAATTTTAAATAAACAAAGAATAACATTGTTAACAAGCATAACTATTAAATACAGAAAAATACTGAAAAAGGGTGCACACTAAAGAAATAGCAATTTTCATATTAAAATGGAAATAAAGCCCCCGCCTCCTCTTGAATTATGTTCTTCTTTATTAAACTGTTCCAAAAACCATTAGTCTGATGATTTTTATTTTCTCCAATAAGTGACTGCAGAGATGTTTCTTAGTATTTGCCAATGTTTTAGAGTCATTTGACAGAAAGAAACAAGATTTCTTGACAGAACGTCGTCATTGGAGAATGTCAACAAGATGTTAGAGAAGCATATCGTTTCGACGACTTCACAAACTTCTGGAAGATGTCAAAAACAGTCTGTTTTAAGAATGCATTTTCACCCTATGACACAGTAAGAAAAATGCAATTCAACAATCTTTCTTCAAGCTCGTTGGTTTTTTTTTTTTTTTTTGTGTAAGATTTTTCAATGAAACTCTTGTGTCTTTATGACAGTTATGCACTATTTAAGTCGCTGCTTCTTCAAAAGAAGAACATATTTAGGGAGAAGAAATTCAAAAATGAATGAAGAATTTTCTTCCCAAGTGTTTTGCAAAATATATCTCTAAAGTTATTTGAAGTAAGCTGTTATGCAGTTCTGATGAGCAGAAACGGAAAGCGACTGCGATTTTTTTTTTTTTTTTGAAAGTGCACATTTCTGTCTAAATTTGCAAACAGTCATTTTCAAGATCACTCTTTTTTATCTTGTTCTGTATTTCATTTTTATTAAATTTTCTTAGAATTTGCTTCGTTCTTCCGAAAAGTCAAACAAAGGTCAGAGGGAGAAGGAGCGGGAAAACTGTCTCCAAAGCTGCCATCTTCGTCGATTGCGATGTTGTTGCAGATGACACTTGTGAAGCGATTATGAATTTGAGGCAATATGGAGTGGCTCCTGGGAGAGTGAGACCCCCAGTTGGGCAGGAGTGCAAGTTCATCTCCACTATGAGAAACATTTCTCGATGGGAAGCGAGGAATCCCCAGAAATTTTGTACACATGGTAACTGCTAGCAACAGACCACAGGGATCCTCGGATTTAACAAGCACGTACCACATGCGTATTTAGAGGCGTCGGGCTCCGAGATTGGAATCCTCCGATTCCAAACCCAAAGCCTTATTCACTGGGATACCCTCCGCCTTTTTTTTAGACAACTTTTTTTTTCTTTTTTTCCACTTCGTTTCCTCCGCAAAGTCAAATATCCGGTCCCTCTTTATACAAAAAGGTTTTTTCTGCTCCATGGATTTTAAGAAATTTATTACTGCAAATATTTCTAATACTTTTGTTTGCAGTTTTATAATTCGTTACTTTTGTGTATTCGTTGAATTTTGAAAGTCCTTCATAGATCTTTCAGCGATTTTTCAATTTCCAATAATTATTGTATTCTGCCTTTTTTTTTAAATGTATTATCTCTTTCGTCAAAACAAGACTCAAATATAGCTCTTTCAACTTTTGGAGTTCTAGCTATTGGATATTTTTCACCACATGCGTTTAAAAAGTTCGGAAAGAAATAGGTCATTTTCTCCTTCCGTTTTATCGAGCACATGGAAAGTGGGGGAGGGGGGGAGGAAAAGACTATGTCGTTATCAAACTCATCGTGATAAAAGTTTTTACAGTTTATAAAATGGTACAATAGCAGTTAAAAACTATAATTTAGATTCTTTAAATATACTTTTAAAAAATGCACCTGTTTAAAATAGCTGCTTAAATATTTTATGGTTTACATTTCATAGATTTATTTTTCACAGTATTTTTAAAATAAAGAAAACAAAGGTATTTTTTAAGTTCTTTAAAAATAGAAATGATTGCTGACTGTCGCCTCGTTACCTGCTTTGAAGTACTGATTCCTGCAGGTTAAATTTATAACACCTTATTTTTTTATGCACCACAATCTAAAAAGTTTTTTTTTCCTTTAAATTAAGGAGAAGCAGACTTATACAAATATTATTCAACACAACTCCAAAATTAACTTCATATGGGTACAAAAGGAGCACATGAATAAGGCATTTTTCCTTGTCAAGCGTCATTTTCTGCCAGCCATTTTTTCTTTCTTTTTTTTAATTCTTTTTTTTTTGCTTTTTTTTCTTTTCTTTCTTTTTTTTGTTATTTTTTTATTTCTTTTTTTTAAATTTTTTTTTTGCTTTTCTTTTTTTGTTATTTTTTTTAATTTTCTTTTTTTTTTCAATTCTTTTTTTCTTTTTTAGTTTTTTCTCTTTTTTCATGTATTTTTTTTTCTTTTCTTTCTTTTTTTAAAAATTTTTTTTAAGCTGCAGCTTTTTTTTTTTTTTTTTTTGACGCTTGACAAGCACATTACACAACTAGTCTCTCACAAAAACTACAAACAATTTGATGCAATACAGAACTGCGCATAATGAAGGACAGTCAGAATAAGAACAATTTCCTAACACATATGCTTCTAATTTAGCTTTTGGACATTTTAAAATTTCACCACATCACATTAACATTAATAATAAAATCAAGCAAATAAACCTTTTTCAATAACACAAAATCTTTTAACCTGCAGGAAAAGGTTCCTTACATAATATTCAAACATTATACTTAAAGCTTTTATATTAACATTAGCAATGCTCTAATATATGAATGTTATTAAAGCTTTCATTTAAAAATTGATTCATATTTAATGAATGGAAATTTAAAGATTATTTTATTCCAGCCACAAACGAAGGAAGACTATTTTCCTATAAAACTTTGCCTCAATGATTTGAAATATTTATAAATGATCACATTTTAAAGGACAAAAAAATTTTTTAATGTTTCAAAATTGCCCATCAAAATAAAATCATTTCTCCTAAAACAATGACTTCAAAGAAGGATTTTAAGAAAGGGAAGGGGGTGTTATTGTGAAAATGAGGAAACAGTAATTTATCCGAAATTAATACTCTTGATTTTTTTATAACAATCAAGGGTTTAACCATCCCGCATGAGCTGAGCTCCTAAGTTGACTTTAAGGACCTAAAAGGTACGGCTAAACCACGTGATTATCATACCAGTGACAAAGTTAAACGCGTTTTATTTTTAAAAAGATCTTCATAGTATTTTAATGACTCGGCTGAACCTTAACCTGAAGTAGCAAATATTTTCCAGCATTTTTCAGTAGCAAGAGAGAAAATTTAATTTACTATTTAATAAATAGAAATTTTTAAAACCTTTTAAAATTTCCAACGACAATTTAAATGAGATTTCGTGAAGCGTTTTTTTTTTTAACCAGGAAAGAATGCGATAGTGAAGTTTTGAAAAATTGTTTGGTAAATAGACATTTTAAAAACCTTTTAAAAAAATTTCCAACCACAATTTAAATTCGATTTTTTGAGGTGTTTCTATGATCAGGAAATCATACGATAGTGTAATAATGAAAATATGTAAATAAGTACCAATAAAAAGAGCATAGTAAAACATGTTTTCCGACAGACAAATTATTTGCCCTCTGTCCGCATTATCGAAACATAAGATCTTTAACTCTGCCAAAATTTTAAGAAAAATCGCCAAATTTAGCGAGTTGCGGTGAGAAATGGAGGACACCATTCACACAATTTGCAGTTGGATATCCTGCCAAAAGCAGACCATGAAATCATCGTCGAGAAATCGGTACCTCCCATTTTTCACCAAGTCTTTAAATTAGGCGTTTTCTTCAAATTTCGGCAGATTTTATGACCTTATTTATCGACAACATAGGCACCAGAATGGGCACTGTCGAAAAATGCTCTTTTTTAGGCTGCTACCAATTTTAATCATTATTACGTCATTCGTGTGGCTCCCTGGTAAGTTTTAACAGGCATTACTGTAGAAGCGCTTATTTTTGCGAGGCTTTGATTTCCTCGATTTTTGCTTGCCCGTTATGAGCGAAAGAATTTTAAGTCTCATGAAGTATTTGGACTTCATACATTTTCTGTTCGGTTTAAATGAAATTCGGGACATTTTCAACTCGCGAATGACCGATATCTTCATTTCCGCGAAACTAAGTGATATAACAGTATATGGCTATATAAAGTCATAAAGTCTGAACTTCTACGAAAGCCCAAATAAAACATCAGTCTCGAGCCTGTGTAACGTGAAAGTTCATCTTCAACAAATAAACGTTTCAACTTGAATGTGAAGCTAATAACTTTATGAAACCTTCCCGAAGGAGAGAAATTTAACGATAAAACCTTCAGGAATAAGACAATGTGTTTTCTCCCACAAATACTATTTACCTAATATACTTGTTCTAATCTTCAAGTACATTTATTTAAATAGAAAAACAAGATTAAATAGATCTTCTTTAGCAATAATTTGCTTATCAAAATTTTAGAATGCGGTGTGTATGAAAAGATTAATTTTAATTGCAGTTTTTTAATTGCAGTTTGCAGTTAACTCCTTAACACACAGTGGCGAGTCTATAACTTGAACAAGGGGCAGAGAGATAAGCTAAATAAAGGGGGGGGGGTCATAGTGCAGACTTCACCATTGGCAGTTTTTAGAATGAGTGTATTGGGGGGTCATTCTCTATTAATGCGAGCTCTCATTCTTGGGAGGGGGTGCTCCTTTGAGGGGGTGAGGGGGTACACCATTGCTCTTAGGAAAATGGGCACCCCCGTCTGAGCAATTTGAAAGTCTTTATAAGAGATGGTCCATCTTTCTTCCTACGAAAAATTTAAGATTTCCATGATTTAAAATATGTGTGTGTGTGTGAACCAGTCCTTTTTGTTCTTTTGTAATTTACATTATATAGTGAACTAGTAAATAGCATAAAAATTTTGAAATAATCATCACGCACATTTTTAAGATTTGATAGCTGTATTCGTACATTAATTGGTTATAAAACTATAAACTGCCGCCCCATATCGTGGAATTACAAGCCAACGCCAAAAAAGTCGGGTATAATATTCAGAGATGGCAGCTGTGCCTTTTCTCTGGACTCATCAGTCCGGAATAGCCATAGAAGAGCAGGAACCAAACAACCTCACATAAGATCCGAGTATATCTTCACATTAGTAGCTAAAAAGGTTTTTAGCTCACCAACGCGGGGCCCGCATACATGGTGCGGCTCAATTTAGAAAAAGTAAAGATAGAAGCTGACGCATAAATTTTGTAACATACGTTTTGTTTGAATGGCCCTGTGCAGGAAGGGAGTCAGTGTTCTCCCGTTGAAAAATGTTCAAAATTGATGTAAAAAATTCAACTTTATGCACGCTTTAGTGCTAACGTTGAACGAGAGAGGGTTGAGGCTCCTTCCCAAACCTTTTTGAAAATGAATTTCCAGGGCATTTTTCGACCCGCAAGTCTGAAAAATGCAAATTTTAGGTTAAATTTTTTAACGGTTAGGGAACGACGAAGCCTTTGAGGTTCTCTTTGGAGAAGTTTCAACTTTGAAGTCGTACACCCACAATTTTTAGCTAACTTTGGTGAAATTTAGGAATGGGGAAAGTTCAGAGGTTCTGTCTGAAAATTTGGCGGCTTTATTTGCCGACTTTAAGGGGATGTCATAACATCGCGAATGTGAAATTAAAGCTTTGAGATTTGTCGAAATTGAAGTCCTGAATATGAGACTTCAGGATTACTTTTAGATGGGATACATATAACTAAAAGATACAGAAAAGTGGAGAGGTTTCCTCCCGAATTTTTTTTCGAAATTGAAGTCTAATTTAAGTTGTATGGGAAAAGGAAGAGCTCGAGAAGTCTCCCGCAGAAATTTCCATTAACGAAATTTAAGAGTACATATGGTGATGTTAGAGAAGGGGGGGAATGCTCGGGTGATCTCATCCGGGAAGTGTATCAAAATTGATGTCCTAGAAATGCAATTTTTGGCTGCCTTTGAAGACGTTAAGTGTGGAGGAAAGGAGTGTTCTACAGCTAATTTTTCAAACTGAAATCTAGAAGATAATTTTGGCACTAAAGTTAATGAAAGGGTAAGGCTTCGGGGATCATTCTATAGATCTTTTTCTGAAAATATATTCTACAAAACTCATTATAAGCTCTGACAAAACAAGAAAATTTTATTTCTGAAAATTTTTAAACTCAATTTAATGTTATATTTTGAAGGACTGGGATATGTCCCGCACAATTTTTTCCGAGATTGAAAGCCTGAAAATGAAATTTTGCATGGAGATGTGAGGGGAACGGAGAGTGTTTGGGTATACTGTATAGGGGTATTGGGGTCTCTGTATAAATTTTCAACATTGAGGCTCCAGAACGTTATGTTAGGGTAAGGGGTAGGACATTCGACAAACCTTTCTCCCTCTTTGAAACACATTTTAAAACTGTTTTAGGCGACGTTAGAAGAAAAAGAGCTAGGAGAAGTTTCCAACCAGAAACAGCGCCGAAAACCGTAAAGTCATTCTATGTTTAGCTAAAGTTAACAGTGCATTAATGTACTTGGGGACTTATTTTAGAATAGTTGTACAAATTAACTACATCGCAACAGTCTGAATGTTTCAATGCACTTTTGTGTTTTATCTGTACAATTAACTATGATTACAAGTATAATTTTTAAAAATCAGACGTTGTAGTTTAGAAAAAAGAAGCAGAATATCACTGTTAATGAAAAAAACAGTAAATTAATTAACTTCTAAAGTTGTTGGCAACTTTGCACATATAATGGTCTGAAGGTCTTTATACTTCTTTCAAACATGTTTAAAGAAGGACAAGCGTCAAACTGTTTTACACATAAACAAAACAAAAAAATAAATAATAAAATAACTATTCAACTGCTTATGTCATTAACTAACAGTTCTTTATTAATTTACAAGTAATATCCTACAAATACTTCGCCCTTTTTTGAATATGGGAATTATTAGATTGTAATTAATCTGGACGAAGCTCAATAATAAATTATTGGTATAGGTGGAAATTAAACTTTCGATACAATTTTTTGCAAGAAGGAACATACAAATGAAGTCGTGAATAAAAGTCTTTGATAATATGTTCACATTAAAGTTTTTTTAGCTATTTTTTCAAATTAGTGAAAACTTATAACTGCAAAAACTCATTCTTGTGCGCACATTTAACATGAATTGAACCGAATGAAAACTGCAGAACATTTCAGACTGCAAGCGATCTGGATTAGAACAACTGATAAGACAATTAGAAACATTAATTTGCCATAATTTCTTATTTAGCCGAGAATATTTCCCACTGTAAAGCATACGTTGCTGAAAACAACTTATTTCTGAAATTTAAAAACAATTTCCTCAAGCACTAGCGTTCGCAAGTAAAATGCACTGCTATTAAAAGCCAGGTACCGACAATCTGCTTGAACCAGAATATCATACTTGACCCACCAGTTTTTTCTCTGCAGAACTACGCGATTACTTTTATAGTCTGAATTTCACGCTTTAAATTGTAAGTCAGAGGGGATATTTGAAAGTCCTGACTTAAACAGTTTAGTCACACAACTCTAAAAAAGGGAGTTTTTACTGTAAAATCGACAATGGTTTAAAATAAAAGCTAATGTTGTAAGCAAACGAATCAAAGTGCATAGTTTAATTGGTACAATTTTGAAGGAGAACAAATAAAATTTGAATGATTATTTTTAACGCCATGGGCGTTTATACACCCACATCAATAAAAGCTCGATATTACGCGCGATCGTGAATCGTCCAAGATTTATAAATTTCAACTGTAGGCTATTAATGAAAAATTCGTTTATTATTATTAGGATTCTGTCATTTTGAACTGCAACAATTATTAATTATCCCAAAATTTCCGAAAATGTTTTAAAAAAAAATTAAATAATAAAAAAAATAGAACTGACTTCAAAATTGCTCTAAAAAGTGAAAAATAATTTTATTCTTTAAACACCATCGAAAATACTTTTAAAAAATTTTTGAAGTTGGCTCTAAAACAAAAAGTAAAATCCATTGTAACGATGCTTCGTTTGTATTTTATTCAGAAAATCATCCAAAGTTAGGGACGAATCATTGATATCGTTACTCACATCTGCTGTTATCGATGCATAATGTGTGTGGTAGTAAAGAATCTAGGCCTGGTAAAATTTATAGTTGTATTTAATTGGCTGTGAATAATTTGATCTATCGTTTTTGCGCCAACTTCAAAAATTATATTTAAAAGTATTATCGATGGTGTTTAAAGAATAAAATTATTTCTCTTTTTAGAGCAATTTTGAAATCAGTTTTTTTTTTTTTTTTCACAAATTTTTTATTTCATTCTTTATAGTGTAAGTGTATGTCAGCAATAGTAAGAAGTTACCTTCAGGAAACTTACTTTTTTTCGTAAAAATGCTTCATACTAACAAAAAGACTATAAACACGGCTTAAACTTTAAGCGATTGGCACTAAAAATTTATCTTGTTCTTCTCTGGAATGCATTTGTGTGTTAATTATAGCCATCTAATTTTTACGTTTTCCCTAACTAATTTACATTTCACGGCATACAAGTTGCTTGTGATACAATCCTGTATCTCCTTACTTAGCCCGGATCATCTGTCAGTGGCATCGATGATAACGATAAAAATACTACTATAGTTGAGGCATACCTAACCTGGTAGTTTTGTGAAGGCTAAGCAGATCTTAATCACTGTATTACCTCATACCAATGAAACTTAATGCTTGCTGCAGAGAAGCCATCATTAAAAATTATCACCACAATTACTATTAATACTACTGTTGTATGGCACCAAATATTTGTAACAATGAGTTTTATATTTAATCATTTAATAGTGAAATTGCGTGAAATTTACTGTTTTTTGACCATAATTTTTTTTCTGAAGAACAAATATGGTCAAAGTAATGGAACCTAAGTTGAGTTATCTCCTATCCATAAAAAAAAATCATCAAAATCGGTTCACTAGGTGAGACGCTGTGAGTGGACAAACAAAAAAAAAACATTTATACGGTATGAACTAATAATCGCCTCCTTTTTAAAGTCGTTTAAAAATGTTTAAGTAATTCAATACCATATTTAAGAATATGATTTCATTAAGACAAAAAAGATTAGTAAGCAGTTATTAAGCTCTTGCAGTGTTAGGATTTGATGCAGAAAAAACATGAGAAAACTAACAAAAACATCAATTTAAAAGATAACATTAAAAATTTTCAGCAAACTTTACATATCTTAACTTTTACAAACCTGAAAAGGATTTATGATATCTCAAAGTTTTTTTCGTTAGATAACCAAGGTTATCTCTTTAAATTGATTTTAATAAGCTTAGTTCTCGAATCACAGAAATGGGGGGGGGGGGAGTTGCGAAACTGGTTGAAGTTAATATACTGGGATTGTTTAAACTAAGACCTGGTATTGTTTCAGCAAAATAAGCTATTTAATATATTTCATTTCAGGAGAAGGCATTTCTACGCCAAGAATTCAAAACCGCCTAAAAAATGCATTGTCTTAGTTAATACCAGCGGTACCCGCACGGCTTTGCCCATAGTGGAAAATTAAAAGGTCATTTGGCTCGCCTGTATATTTACAAATAATGGATGATGAATTTCTCGCCAATATGCTATGTTCATTTGCTCGTCCATGTTATGGCAATTTACTCGTCCATGTTATGGTAATTCGCTCGGTGTAGAGGAATTAAATCCAAAATAAACTCATATAACAAGAACAAAATCGAATTTTCAAAAGATCGCTTCGAGGTGCACACCCCCATGCTAGAAACTAATTTGGTGCCTAATTTCATGAAAATCGGCCGAACGGTCCAGGCGCTATGTGCGTCACACAGATCCAGACATCTAGACACAGATCCAGACTTTCAGCTTTATTATTAGTGAAGATAAATATAGAATACTCTATAATGATCATTAGTGTTAGGGCGATGATAACTTTAATTTGGGGCTCTCGTTTGGCTTTCAATCATTCTAAATAATAAAATTCTAAATTAAAAAATGTAGCTCGATTTCTTTTGGAAGGGTTGCTTATGGAGTTTCCCCATAATTGGGAAAAAAATTGCTAACTACCATTTGTTTCGATCTTAAGAAATTCCTCGTACACTCAGTGATCATTTGGTGATTAGCTGTCAAATGGTATTTTTTTCGGTTTTGCCTTGATGATTTGTATCGGTGATTTTTCAACTGTTTCCGTAAAGAATGATTCGGGTTGTTGCCTACATTTTAGTGTTTCTCTTGGCTGTTTGAGTTTTTTAATACATTTCTAACATTTATTTCAGCAATTATTATTTGCATTTGTATTATAGCCGTGCCATGGTGGATGAACTGGAAGTGGAAATTTCCTTTTGTAGTAGGTAGTACCAGCGAGAACGCACAAGCAATCAAGTATTTACGGTTTCAGATCCCAGTTCACCCGTGGCACTCTTTGGCACAACTACAGAGCACAACAATAAAGTAGCGGTCAATGTTGAGATTATCTATTTTGATTAAGGGTCAAATTCAAATCTAGCAGATTTCGATCGATTCGAGCACAATCGAGTTGAATGATTCCCCAAGTCAGAAATTGTTATCAGAATGAAAATTTGAGCACACGATTAGCATAGTCGAAATCATTTACCTGAAGCACATTTTCGCTAGAAATAATGAAATCCTAAAATATCTAAGAGTATTAGATTTCAACATTCAAACCCAGGATTGCTCAGCATTTTTCGAAAGGAGGAGGAAGTACCTCCACCTCCATTCGCGTATAAAATTGGCACACACAGAATGACGCATCTACACATATGTAGAGCATTTCCAGTCCAGTACAGATTAAATTCAACGGAAAAATTAATGCCAATTCCCTTTTTCAATAGAGATAAGTAATTTCTAAAATGATAGCTTTTTCTTCATTAATAACTCGTGGATGTATTCCTGAATTAAACACATAAAATAATCAAGAACGGGGAGAAGAATGCAAAGAAGAATTTCTAACATTATCAGTTTGCTCCTGACGGACTTTTCATCATGTGTCCCCACGACGAAATTTATGTAAGTTAAAGAAATTTTGAACTACTTTTTTTTTCTGTACCATATTTTAAAAAACTCAAAATACAATGTCAGAAATCGCAGTTCGCAACAATGTCTCACACAAGATGTCATTTCTCAAAAAAAAAGTCAACGTACAGCACATTCGGCACACACTCCATTACTTTCTGTAGGCCAAGCAAAGATTACCATTCCAAATCCTCACTAAACATCTGATACATTCTACAGTATTTGTATATGGGATGTCCCGTACGTAATACTATATAAATTTATTAATGCTTTTTTGCTTTAAAAGTACTAAGTAATGAAGAATCGATGATATTCTTGAACTTGACGTTTTTTTTTCACCAAGTACCAGTTTTTCCATCTTCATATACATAATAGCCAATTCGCTACTCCAATAAACCATAGGGGGCGCTGCAGCCACTGTCTAAAGGCGGATAAAAAAAGGTGAAACAAATGCCGTACGCTTTGTGAATGACAGTAATTTTTTATCGTGTTTGTGGGAAGCTTTCTTTTCTATTCTTCTGAAATTACATTACACCACAAGCTGTCTGAAGCCTATAATTTACCCCAAAGAAAAAATGTAGAGTGGACTATTTTATCTTTTTTCGGTAGTATTGTTAATCACCGCAAGTTAGTGTATTCCAGCTCTGGAGTTTCGAATTCACTTTTCAAAGAACGCTGCTGACGTCATCAACAATATTATTTTGGTAATGTTTGACGTGCAGGGAAATGCTTTCTTTTGACAAGGCTGAACTGGATCCATTAACTAAACTGTTTTAATGCTAAGACTTGTTTTAGGAGAATGAAGGACCGAAAGAGTGGCCACGATGAACGCTACCTGCTGGAGTTTAGGACTAATTCACTGGAGTGAGGGTTAAAATGTCAACTATCAAAATATCACCAAACAGGCAATGGTTTCGTTCAAATGTAGAAGCAATTTTCAGCCATCATACATTGACGGGCGATTTTCTAGTATGCTAATAATGTTAATTTAATCTGGAGTGTAAGTTTGTTATTTAGGAATTTCCCACATTTTACGTTTTTACTGGGAAGTAAACAAAAAATGTTCTGAACTAAGCAATACATTTCATTTGTGTGTTTTTTTTTTTTTGAGCATAATCCACGTTGTTGAAAGTTAATCCATAAAAACAGAAATGCTACTGCTCCATCCGTAGTCGTCCTTATGGACTTTAACATCCGCAAATGAACAGGAACGAGAAGATCCGCAAGCACAGCCCATGCTTTTTTCAATATTACATTGAAGAGCTAATTAATATTGACTTATTTTTCAAACTTTCATTTTTCATAAAGACCAGGAACAAAACTTACAAAACATTTGAATTCTAGAAGATGCTGCTTTTACTTTGAACTCATTGACTAAAAAACAATCTACTACTACGGACTATTTTCAGTCTAAGCGCCCCTATTCGCAATCAAAATGTGTTGAAATGATGCAAAATGGTATGTATAAGAACCTTCTTTTCCTAAAATACGGATATTATGCCCATTGAAAGAGTTAATTTTTACTAATTACATTATTTTTTCTGTTTGAGTTTTTGCTTAGTATTTTTCTATTCGATTTTTGGCTTTTAATGTGTTTCCTGCATATTACGTTTTTTTTTTTTTCTTTTCAACTCCGTCCCTTGAGAAACTCAAAATCGGGGTTTCCTTGTATTTAAAGATGTAGTCTTAGGTACGGAACATTTCACAACCAAATACTGTAGAATTGCCACTGTTCAACTTTTCCAAAGAGTCAAGCTCCGCTTCGAACTTCAACCTTCATGCGCTGGACTCTTGGGTTCAACCATTTTGATTGTTCCATTAACTCCATTTTCCGAACCATTGCCCCGAGACCCGAACGCCCACCTATAGGCACAGCGTCACCAGTCCAGAGAGTGTTCGAATCTCCTTGCTCGAAAAATGTCAACCAACACAGAAAAAAAGCACACCTGTTATTTTTCCTCCAATCACAAATTTGATCCCAGCTCGGCTGAGATACTTTTTCATCCATCACGAAACGAGGCGTCGAACCATGGCCAGGGACATTTTATATTTATGTGCGTGTGTGATCAATGTGTAAATGACGTGAATGTGTATTATGAACGTGTAAATGACGTGCGTGTGTGATCAATGTGTAAATGACGTGAATGTGTGTGATCAACGTGTAAAAGATGCGAGTGCGTGTTATCAACGTGTAAAAGATGCGAGTACGTGTTATCAACGTGTAAATGACGTGAATGTGAGTGAAGCGAAAAAGGAGAACGTAGTTTAGGATATGAGAAGTTATAGGTTCATGTTGTGTGTAGTGATGTGGGTTAGAGAAATTATGTATGACGCAGCATGTTATTAAAAAAAGAAATGTATGAGAATTATTTGTGCGAATGATAAAAGGCGTATGCGCTTTTATGCAAATAGTTGAGAGGGTAAATTGTTATTCTGAAGGGTACGATGTAAGTTTGAGTGAGTGGCGATTAGCATTTAAGTAATGAGTGCATTTTAAGTGCAGTAAGTGAAAATTAATATTTGAATAAATACTAGGAATACGTGTGTTTTGCGTGTTTCCAAAGTGTTTTAGTGTTGTATCTAGTGCATGACCCTCCCCCTCAAACGGAAAATGTCCCTGGCTCTGAATAAGCAGTCCAAACGAATTGACCCCTACGAATGTTAAGTGAAAAAAAGTACTGAACCATACAAGTATTTATTGTAAATAATCAGAGGAAATCTGAATTGAAAAAGCAGACTGTAACATATATTGTCTTTAAAAGTTTAAGTTTCAATATTTTGTTCAAAGCACCTTTTTATACTCAAAATACAAACTAAATAAAACTATTTATTAACGGTTAACTTTTTATAATAACGAAAATATAATACTGATGACACCATTCAGACACTTGATGTTATTTCAGGTGTCAAGTGACGAAAACATTAATGAATGTCCAAGATATCTACAGTAATCTACTAATCTATACACTAATATTAAATGCTTAAGGAAAACTTAAGAGACTAACCACTAAGAAAATTGGAAAAAACCATGCATTTATTGAAAGAAAATTGTGAGTAAATCAAATATCAAGTCTTTACTGTTAAGAATTTCAATGACGACAAACCGAAGATGAACGTTTTCAATGAACACCAGTTCTGAGACTGAACGATTTTCAGATATCGAGATGAGAAATAAAGAGTTGAAATTTATACAACTTGCCAATAGAGAATGAAAAGAAAGAGCAAAAAATGAAACGGACGAGTAAACAATTGGGACCGAAGATTTTGAAAACAAAGGAGGAAAAGGTTTTCCTAGGTATTAACTTAATTTCAAATTATAAAAATTTACATGGCTGTCATTTGCTCTCTGCGGGATCAGGAAAAATTTAAAGCGTCTCAACTGTTTTGATCGACAACTGCAACGACACATGACAATGATGCCCATACTGCGGCCTGCGGGCCACAACCGGACGGCAAAACTGATCTGAGTGGTCCGCTGTTTTTTGTGTTCAGTGTTACAAACCGAAATGCACGATTAGTAATAGTCACAAATTTGTAGCCAAATGTTAAAAAATTGATGTCAGAAAAACATACATTCAGTAAAATATACACCAATAATGATAACAATTATTGGTTTGTAAGTTTTCATTCCATTCCCATATTTTCCCACGTTATTCAAAAAAGAAGAAAACAGTTTAAAATTTTATATACCTGCTGGCCCGCAAGATGCATTTTAATATAAGTTGCGGCCCTCATGTAAAGGAAGGTCGGGCACTACTGATATAGAAGATAATCACTTTGCGGCATTAGCAGAAACTTTTTTCGGTTACTTAAAATAAAAAAACCTCAGTGCCCCACGGCCGAGGGTAAAAATAGGCATTGTAGATTTCAGAAAGTTTACATTTTTGATAAAATAGATCTTTAAAAAAATCCCTTTTAGGGATCATTCTTCACTCTTTAAAACTGGCTTGAACGTAAAATATTTTTTTTTGGGGGGGGGGGGGAGAAATATCAGAAAAGTTGCTACCACGGAAAACGCAAATAATTTTTAAAATCTCGCATACAGCAGTTTTGAAGTCTAATTTAGTTTCTCCCCTTTCAGTCTGAGCACTATGAAATAGCAAACACAAGTATTGCTTTTTTTGTCTTTATTCGTTTATTTTGTCTTGACCATTGAGAATGTAAAAAGACGCAGTTCAGATTTATAACAGCGGTAAGTTTGAGAAAGCTGAGCGTTTTCGTGAACTTAATGTGTTAACCCCTTCAGACCTGGTGTCCGGTATACCGGACATACACTTTAAACAGCTGCTAATCATTTCATAATTGATTTAATTAGTTGATTTTTTTTGTAATTGACTCTTTACATTCTACTTATTATAATCTGAAATAATTTTCCGTTTTGGGATTGACAACACTGACATATAAGGATTGAGAGTGGCTCATTTTTCCAACTATGGATTTTCATCTGAAAAGCGAGGTTTTTTCTCCTGATTTTTAAAAAATATATAATTTTAATATAAGCGTTGGAAACGATTAATTAATGTTTTATAATTGTTTGTAGAACATTTTATATTAAAGTTCGTTCGGTATTTTATCGTTTTTGTATATGAAATAGTGATTTCAAAAATATATATTGGACGTGCAAGTCCAGAATATTGGACGTGCCATAACTATTTTAATTCTTCGCCTTCAAACTCAAAATTTTGTCAATAAGATACCCTTTACCATAGTACACTGTGTACCAAATATCAACAGTTTTGGTCCAATATTTCATAATTCCGACTGCAGGGGTTAACCTACATAAGATTCCTAAGTCGTTCTAAATAATGGAACGTTTTTGAAAAGTTAAACTGTAATAGCTTTAAAAACGTTTAAATTTTGATTTCATAACATTTCTCATCAACATAAAGTAACAAGAAGTTCCGTCTAGAACTAAACGAGCCTACTTTCCCCTATACCAATATCGACTTTCTAGTATCTGATCAAAATTAGCTAAAATCGCAAATTATTTATGAAATCTTTAATATTTTTAGCCGATTTCTAGAAGTAAAATATGCCACGCTCATCTGAAGAATTAGATGAGTAAAAAATAAACGAACAAATAAACTGGCATCACCTTTTAAACAAAGCAGCAAATAAATTTTATTATATTTACAAAATCCCTTAGCCGCCTTCAAAAAGAAAAAAAAAAGAATTAAAATTAATAAGCTCATTAAAACAAATACATCATATCAACAAAAAAAATGGTTTGTTTTTCCACTGTTGCCAAAAAATAATTTTAAAAATGACTTAAGGTAAAAAAAAAAGTTAAAAGAAATAATTTTCATTGTCGAAAAAAAAAAAATTATCTGTGCATATCTTTAAGTAGAAACATAAAAAACTTCGAATTTCTCCACCAAAAACTAATTACATAAAATAAAACTTTAGAGTGAAAACAAGAAATCATATTAACAATTATTTCACAGTAAACACCATGGCTGCGGAGTCGGAGTCAATCTCATTTTGGGATAAAAGGGGTCAGATTCGGGAGCCAAAGGTACTTATTTTAAAGACTCGGAATTGGAATCTCATTTCCCTTTAAGTCCTCAACTCTGCCAAGGTTTGCGGAGTCTGACTTATTTTGGGATAAACGAGTCGGAGTCAAATATCCAAGAATCGGAGTCCGTCATTTTTCCTCCGTGAATAAATTTTTGCCAAAGCTACGAAGTCGGAGCCGAAGTCCGACTAATTGCCGGGCACAGGATTTGGAGTCGGAGTCAGGTGCCCAAAGTTCTCGGAGTTGGGAGTTTGTTGTCAAGAGCTATTTCCAACAAAATTTGTTTGAAGAAAATCCGCCTTCAAGTGCGGAATCTACATTGACTTTCAGTTTCCCCGTAGGCGTTGATGTTAAAGGATTTGAACAGTTCAAAATTGAACGGAAAATTGTTCAAATCAAAAAGATTTTATATACAAGTTTTTCATCAAAAGCTTTTTCCTACAATGTCGCCTTTTAGTTCGGAATTGCCTTGAATTTCCCCGTAGGCGCCAATATTAAATTTTTCCGAAGTGTATAAAACTGAACGAAAAATAGTTCATAGTTGAAATATAGGAATGACGTGTCTCGCCGAGATCTTTCGAACAAAAAAAAAAAAAAAAAACCCCGTTCTATTTGGACTATTCACTCAAAAGTTGTTGGGGAGGGGGGACAGACAGACGGACCGACATACATTTTCCCCCATCTCAATACCCTACTTTAAAATTTTTAATTTTTCGAAAAAAAATTTTCGCGATATTTTTTAAGATGCATTAAGCTTTCTTTCATGCTTTTTTCTTCTTTCTCTGACTTTTACTTGGAAAGTAGGCTCGGGACAGAAATGTGATAAGTCACAAGGAGTGACTTTTCGATCCAAATCTCTGTTTCTCATAACTACAATTTAAACAATCAGAACAATGGATTACGTCATTTGGAAAAAAAATATCTGGTTTTAGTACTGCATAATATAGAATGCATAATACCTTTGAAAAGTTCTATAAATAATTTTTATAAATTGAAAATTGGCCTACTGAAAAATTCAAATCATGTGGGATATACCTATCCTCGCACTAAGCCCTTCAAATGATTACATTGTGAAAATTCCTCTAACACATGCAAAAAACAAACTAACGTTATAAAACACAGCACTAATTAAAAGATTTTTTTTTTTAAGAAACGAAATTGGAGAAAAGAAATCCTTAATTATTCCATTCGGAGATTAAATCAGTTTTAAATAATGCCTTATGCTTCGAATGTAAATATTTTTAAAATCAACAGACTCCTGCAGATCGAAGAAAAAGGGCGGATTGTAGTTTGAAGTTTCAAGTATTTGTATAACAATGTACCAAGCATCGCACGTGCTTTAAAAAGAAAAAAAAAAGTATGAAAAATGTGCCCAGAGAAAAATACAAAACCAATGAAATATCTAAATCTGCGGAACAGCTAAAAAAACTATTCAAGATTTAGCTCTTCAATAAAATTACGACATTAACAATCAATAACGTTATTGACGTGGTTGTCAGAACAGATTAAAGGACTGAGTGAAAATATTTGCCATATTACAACAAAATTTAAGACTTAAAATTGTTAAACGAGAACGCTATTAATTTAGTTATTCTATAAAATTTATAAAACAAAAAATTTATGACACAACATAAACAAATAACTTAGCACAAAAAATAATTCAGGTGCCCCAAACAAAATATACAACGTAAAAGTAGGCTATTCCCACAAGATATTTCGCTGCACAGCGTTTTGGTAAAGTTGCTTTAGTAAAGTACCTGATTTTCTTGCATAACAAAGTCTCCGCCCCCCCCCCCTTCCACTTTTTTTTGATAACTCAATTTCTACGCACAGAAATTAACAATTAAAATAACTATTAACACCGTAATTTCACATGAAATGTTCGTTACGTCTTAAATTTGCTGTCAATGTGAAAAATGGTCTCCATAGATTATGTTAAATTCATTTTTAATTTATCATCAGTCTGCACATTTCAAATAAGATATCCTCGTACATAGGCAGTGAGAAGTAAAGAATTGTATTTAAAATGAACAATTCGAAAATATAATAAATTGTTACAGTCCTACTACATCATCGAAACATGTCTTTACATCATTGTACATAAATTCTAGTACTTTGTATAAAAAATGTCGGTTTTTTAAGTTTCCAATATTTGTTTTTAAATACTGGATTCGTGACAAATCCAATAATTTAATTGTATGAGATCACATTCACATAAAAAAAAGAACATACCTCTAACATTGTGTGAATTTCAGCTCTACCAGCAACCAGAAGTTAAAAATAGCAGCTGATAAGAAAAAACAATACTTTAGAAAGAGACTACTTAAACATGAAAATATGTAAACATAGAAATACACAAGCTAAAAAACACATAAAAAACACAAAAATATCTAAACCTTTGCCAACCTTAAAACCAGCTTCAAAGTTTTTCATAGCCTGTCATTCGGTATAATATGAAAATGGATTAGATTTGGTGTAGCGTAATCAAGAAAAAGTTCTGCATGTACAACATGCAGAGATTCAAACACAAAAAGATATAAAAATATATTCAGTAAATTACCGCCCAATAGCCAGGGCTAAAGCAGAAATACATGAAATACACCGCCAGCTCAGTCATTTCCAGCCGAAGACTGCTAATAAGCACGAAATTGCAGTCCTCGGCTGGAAATGACTGAGCTGGCGGTGTATTTCATGTATATAAAAATATATTTGAACATTTAAAATAAAGCATTAAATTTTTTAATTACTTAAAAACTTACCAAAATGTTTTAAAATCTTCCTTCCTACTAATCTCCTACAATATAGTACAAGTAGGTACAAATATATAGAACACGTGTAAACATTTTCATAATAGTAACTAAAATGCGGAGGTATAATTTTGTAAGAAATGGCAGACCAATCTCCTATTGAGCCGGCAAAATGCTGACTTGTTGTCCCTAGACAAACCCTAACTCATTGTCCCTTCTCCTTCCTAGATGTTTTTAATTTACCAATAGCCCGGATTAGTCATAAATAACTTGTCTACACTTAATGCCAAATAAAAAAATCTCACGTTTTGAAAGTACTAAGCAAAGTAAAACAAAACGCCACTTACCTAAATAACATTGCAGCGAAAAATCAAAAAGACTAATCCTTCGATTCTTTTAAGAAATCAGTTCGTCGCGCAACGCAATTAGTAGTGCGCGCGCAACCACGTAAGTTAAAAGAGATAATATCCCAGAATCGAATTTCTACTTCTTAACTAAATTCGAATCGTTAGGTTCCTTTAAGTATCTAGCCTTCACGGCGCTCCAAAGGTAAACAAGAAATATAGAGTTCAAAAAAATGTTGAAAAGAAACTAGTATTTAGAAACTTTGGTGCCGTCAACTCTCAATAACTCGAAGTTCCAAAGGACCGGCTAAAACGTTCGAGTTATTGGTAGTTCGAGTTATGGGAAGTTTCCACAATCTTAAGAGTTTGGTACCAGATGAAAACTTCGAGATAAAGGAACATTCGAGTTATAAGCTTTGAATTATCGAGATTCGACTGTAAATTGAATCTAGAAGCACACACCTAAATGCCTGCGCTGTTTTCAATTTAAGACAAATTCATTTGATTTTAAACACGGGGATCTCACGGGAAACTCAGTCTTAAGTTAAGTTCCGACTTTCAAGGTCGCTAGTTGGGATTGAAAAAAAGAGTTAACATTTACGAATGGGTCGAATAAGCTCTTTGCTGATTATTTTAGAGGCTTTTTAAGAATTAAATGAACACCTACACACTTATAAATGTATCTTTATATTTCGTGAAATCGTCATCGTATTTGACGAGATTTCTTTCGTGGAAAGTGTTCCTCTTAAAGTTTGTCCAATTGAGCTATTTTTTCAAATTGAAGAAATTTTCGTGAAATTTGTTGATACACTTCTGCCCTAGACAGAAAAGAAGAATCGCCTTAAACGATAAAATTTGTCCATGGATGGAAAAATCCTGGCGTTTCTGAGCGTGTAAAAATGATTTAAAGCTATTTATTGAAGCAACACCATCTAATACATTATTTGTCAAAAATGCTTTTTTTTGTATAGCCAACGTCATATTTTTTTCAATATTTTATAAAATTTCAAAAGTAAGGTATCATTTTAATGATTATTTTCACCGCTTTGGAGAAAGAATTACCACTCAAGTCGCAGTGTTATTTGTTATCTTTTTGAACAGGGCTTTCCAAAGTCAGCGGACCCTTTTCATGGACAGATGTTCATTGCGGATCCCTGTCATTAAAGTATATAGTTAACTTGTAGTTTGAAGAAAATTGAACTTAACGAAGTTAACCATAGAGGGAAATATCTACTAAGTAGAGGGGAATATCACTGTTTAAAAAAAAGGTATATAGTTAACAATGCTTCACTTGATTTGCAGATTCTGGAGCACAAAAATCAAGTTGAACAGTCAGAAACCAAGAGGTAAAAAAATTCGCATCGGTAAATTGCAGCAGCTGAAAGAACAGGCTTTGCTTTTCCAACGATGGGTGCCTTTTGTTTTCCAACCAATACCAAATAGTTGTACGTACAGTCTGACAAAAATTGTAAAATCTTAGGTGCCAGGTAAAATTTGTATGCTCCTGACAAATTAACTCTTGAAAGTTAGTGAGAAAATTCAGTATAACATCGTTTCGAAGGTAAGAAACCATGAAAAAACTAATTGCTAAGATATTTGTTTTAGTCTCACATATAGGATCCTCGAGGGAAAAGTATCCTGGAAGGTAGATTTCAAGGTGCAGTGTGAAATTATGTCTATCGAGCATTCATTTTCTCATGACGACAGACTGCACCTCCGGTACATTTTTTTTTTTCGGTTTGGTCGAACCAGATAACGGTTCGACCAAAGACAACTCTTTTACTTCGAAGGTGAAAATTATAGTTTTAAAAGGCAAAATTTAAGTATCAATTAGTTAGATTTTAAATTTTTTTCCTAAGTTTGTCGCGGACCCAAACTAAGGTTCAGTGGACCCCCAATGGGTCCGCGGACCACAGAGAAATTCTGCTTTAGAAATAGCATGAGTACATTTTGAAATTATGTAGATAGTACAGATTTAAATCTAGTGAGATTTTTTTTTAGAACTACACTGCCGTTCTAAGCACAGATGTGGTATCTGCACATTTTGTCAAAATTGAGTTATTGCCACCGGGTGGTCATTAGTAATTTAGCCCAACTGAATGCATTCACAGTATAGAGTAAATTACGCCTCCCCTAAGTTGTACTTAAAAGTGACGCGACCCACGTCAGGAGAGCAAATATTTTGCCAAAGTTTCAAGTTCCAAAGAAAAGACTAATGCAGTTATAGAGCAAAACAAGCAAATTTAGAACCTCCTTAGTGCCGAACTAAAGCCTATACACTCAAACTATTTTACCTAAGCTCATATCGAGTACGAATGGACCTAAATCCCAAATTTTATCCAGATTCTCGATCATCACGTTTTTGCCATCTGAACCCAATGATTTATAGGACTCCAGAATAGCAATGATGTTTGCCTTGGAATTTGAAAATTTGGGACAATATCTACGCTTCCAATACATTTGGCGTCTCTTGTCAATAGAACGGAGGGGGGGGGGGATTTATTCTACGTTGTGAATGCATATAATTGACTCATACTGCAATGCAAATGCAAGAAAAGGTTAAATAAAAAGTTTTAAAGGTAAAACCATTACTTTTTTGGACTCATAACTTTGGACCCCCGGGTTGCAGCGGAACTAGGGCCTTTGCAGTCAAACCGCTTTACCTGGGTTCATATCTAGTGCAAACTGATCCTCAAGGTCGCGGCGTTTGGTATTTAGATTTTAAATCAACAGTAAGTATGTTTTTCTAAAATTTTAAGTTTTGTCACTTTCGCGGCAGAGATATGATATAGTTAATTTTACTGTAAATTCATTGAGAGTAAACACTGTCGAGGGCAGGTTAAGTGCAGCAACTGCAAATTTTTCATTTTTGTGTATTTTTGCCATATGTTGTACGTTAGCTTTATTATAAACTAGTAGTACCCGCACGGCTTTGCCCGTAGTAGAAAATTAGAAAAAAAAAAAAAAGGTCATTTGGTTCAATTGTATATTTACAAATAACGGATGACGAATTTATTGCCAATTTGCTACGTTAAATGGCTCGCCCATGTTAAGGTTCCACGTTATGATAATTTCGTAATTTACTACTCCACGTTGTGATAATTTGATCGGTATTTTGTTTTTATTATCGGAATAGAAAAAAAACATATCGAATTTCAAAAAATCGCTTCAAAGTGCACACCCCCATGCTACAAACTAACTTTGTGCCAAATTTCATGAAAATTGGACGACCGGTCTAGGCGCTATGGGCGTCACAGACATCCAGACAGACTTTCAGCTTTATTATTAGTAAGGAAGCTTGATTAATTGGTTTTCGCAGACAAAAAGGCGCGAAAAAAACGTCTTTTTCCAACATTTCCTTGTGGTTAGTATTGAATTCACCACACATTTCTTCAAATGTCTCGAAAATTCATTTTTGCAGATACTGCCGTTTACCTGCACACGGCAGAATATTCCTTTCTACTTTGAATGGATATTTTTACATAACTCACGGAAAAATTTAAGATTGCACAAAACCTTAATAATCGAGAAAGTCCCCCCCCCCCCCCACCAAAAAAACCTTTTTCACTCACTGATTTTAAGCAAGGTTTAAAAAAAATTGAACTTCTTTCTTGAAATAAGTTTGCTTAGTTCACAATGATCTTCAGTTTTTAATTTTTTGTCACAAGGTGAAAAAATGAAATTTTTTCAATTCTTTGCGGGGCACGTTAACCGTACCAACCCTACCTCAAATAATTTAAAACTTTTTTTCCCTTAAATCCCAATAGTTATAACAAAATTCTTAGTATTTGTTTTGTATGTTATCCGCTACATTATACATTCATTTATCTCCGTGTTGGACATGTTTCGATAGTGATAGTAAAAATTTAGATAAAAAAAGCGAAGTTATATTTTATAATTATTTAACAAAAATTATACTGAACTAATTTTACCAAAGAACTTATTTCACATATCCGACATTCCTTACTATTCTACATTTTCAAATATTCTTCTAAATTTTTTCATACAATTAAGATGTAAAATATGCAATGCATGCTAAAATAAGGTTCCTGTACTAAACAAATTTTTAGTCAAACAAGCATTCAACTTAGAAACAAAACAAATAATTAAATTAAACAAGCATTCAACTTAGAAACAAAAGAAATAATTAAATGAAAGATGATAAAAGTATACTTTTTCTTAGCATTATTTATATTCATTTTCAACATTTAATTTTCGAACACAAAGATATGCTTGCTTAAAGATGCCAAATTTTTCCTACTTTTTTTTCTTTTTTTGAAATATATACTATTAGTATTACAGGACCCTTTACTTTTTGGAAAATGGTTCATAGCATGCAATAAAATAAAAAAAAGCTTTTTTTTCCGTAGCAAATATTGATGTAACTGTGCATACAAGTAACATTTGACTTATCCTTTCAAAATCCAGTGTCTGCTCAGGAAGTAGCACTTTAAAATACCCAGATTTCACTTTTCAATCTTAATTATCTGCATTAAGTCTCTCATGAATGTTCAATATTTTTATTAATAATGGTGTACTAATGGTGAATTCTTATTGCTGTGTTTAATTAATGATGATTTATCAATTTAGTAAAATATTGTCTTTTTAATCATTTATGTTTTTCATCCTACTCGCATAAGAACATATTCTACACTGTTAAAAATTTTCCGGAAAATTTACGGTAATTGTTACTGGCATCCATGTTGCCAGTAACTATTACCGTAAAAATCAAATGTTACAGTAAAATTTTACTATTTCCTCGGTAGGTTACAGCAACCAATTGGAACTGGGATCGCTTATTTCTCCAGTATAAATTACCATAAAAACCAGCGATGCTGTAAGTCCATCATTTTATAGTAACAATTACCAGAAAATTTTCCTGAATTTTTAACAGTGTAGTTACGGCATAGGATAATATTTATTATTAAAAATATAACAAAAGTTCTTTTCGTAATGTGATTCAACGTGCCCCTCCAGGTGGTCCAACGTACCCTGCGCATGGGGCACGATGATCCTCGTTACAAAGTTCCGTTAAAAAATAACTGTAAAAAAAGCTAATCAATTCGACATTTTCAAAAAAAAAAAAAAAAAAAAATGAGATGATGAGCGTTTAGGGAAACTTATTTTAGAAAATGGAACTGCTCTTCACATTTTTTCACGAGATATAAAATGAAGTGTAGGAAAAGAGACCAACGCACACCATTTATGCAAGAGAGTCAGGTGCGGATCCAGAGACGGGGCAGGGGGGGGGGAGGCTGGGATTCATGTCCTTCCCCGTTAAGGGATCAAGGGTATACAAAGCTGCGTTTTACAGACTATGTTTCAAAAAAATGACCCCGAACATCCTAAATATGTGCAGAAGACCTTTATGATCCTCCCCTCCCCCTCCCCCCACCTTCTGAAAATGACCTCCACCAAAACCAGATGCGTAGAAAATTACAAGAGTAAAAAATGTACACTTTCAATTTTGAACTCTAAACAAACAATTAATATTTTTAACACTAGAATGAATAGTATAAACAAAGAGGAATAATAGCATTACTTGTATAATAAAGTTACTGGATAATGCATGTAAAACAGCAAATAAAACAATGGGCGTTCATGAGTAAAAAATAATGAATAATATTTTTTACAACTCCATTTTATGCATTGAGTACTTTTGGGCCGACCCTTAAAGCAACATTTTTCCATGACCATATTTAATTTTAATTCTATCCGATAAAATAAAAACGTGGTATTTTCAGCAACAAACGCACAAGCGCTAGTAGTTGTCTGTCACCGTACCAACAGGGGCACCTCGAACATAAATTTTCGGGATGCGAAAAATTCCCAAATTGCCGAACGAAACTTCAAATTATACCGAATGATAAAAATACGATTATCCTATGAGAAAATATAAGCATATGAGGGAGGGGGGAACGCCAATTCTGTACTAGTATTTTCCAATTTACCGAATCATCAGAAAAAAAAACATTCCAAATAAGAATCTTTTGGGAGGTCTCAGTGACCTCCCATGGGATCAAATAACCTGTTTGGCCTCTACACATAATAGACAATACATTGGCCGGACTGTCATCTTTATTTAACACTTCTACACTTAAAAACAATTTAATTTTTAAGTATTCATCACTTTAAGATGCTAACGGAATTTCTTTTAAAACTACAAACCTGAAAAAACCCCGTAAGTTCCGATGCACGCGGAGAAATGCTTAAAATACGATAGAGCTTTCGACGAAAGACTTTACACATTTAGAAGGTGCTAGGAACTCATAAAACAATTCTGTCTTAAAGAACATCAAAATTTTATGATTTTATTAACATACGAAAATGAAATTAAGTTCTAACCTGAATGAAAATGGATAAAAGGACAATCCAAACAGAAAATCCGGTCTTGAAATCGCACACACAGAACTTGAATCACAGATCAAAAGATAAGAAACGGGAGTTAGCTTCAAGAGCACCGCGATCATTAATTATGAGCGCATGCGCCCATCTTTTTTTCCTGCGATTGGACGCCTGACGCAGTTCAAGAATAAGGAAGGAAAATTAAAAGCAATCGGCTTTATTTCAATCAAAAAACGATCAATTTTAACAATAATTGCCAGAAGATTTTTTTTTAACTCATATAAATTATTTCTTTTATAATCTGAAATGAAAGTTTATTTTAACATATCCCCAAGCATTAAATCTCGCAGGCTGACATTATGGGCATGTTCGCATAAAACAACCGGTTAGTTGATTTAATGACGTCGCGATGAGTGTCCATAGAATATTTTAATTATTTTCACCAGCCGACTCTATTAGATTGCACCTGGTTGGACACTGGATAACCGCGGTAGACAGGTTGCTTGATACGGGAGCACACGGGAGCTCGGTTCCTGGGTTTAAAAAAAAATGAGAATTTTTACGCGTCTGACGGAATTAAGGCGTATTTCATGCGAAGACCAGTTCTTTTTTAGAAATTATACCCTGGAGCTAACTGGAGCAAACATGTATTTTTCTTTTCCGCTGTCAAGTGGCATGACTATTTACTGAGATGTGTTCCCGAAGATCTGATGCTGGTAAAAAGCCGATGGAGGGGGTATAAGAAAATAAAATAAAAGCAGTTTTTTTCACGTTTATTCAAGATAACTGTTCAAGAAACTTTTCTTACAGATGAATCTCATGCTTTGTAATTTTAAGTTCAAAAAATATTATCCTTTTAATCGATAAAATTTTTTTTTTTTTTTTTGAGCAATTACGATTGCTTATTGTTCTCACTTGACAGTTTTGATGTCCTATGATTTTATTCCCCCCCCCCCCGCCTCCCTCTGCAGCACCACCGTCGGCCGGCCGCCTCACGATGCTGCTCCTCTAGTGAAAACCGTCTCCAGGTTGCGTCACTTACTTGCCTACCTTTACACATACACCTACACACAAACACATACACATTCATACAGACACCTACACATACACACAAACACATACACACACGCATACATGCAGACACCTACACATACACACAAACATACACACACGCATATATACAGACACCTACACTTACACACAAACACATACACACACACTTACACCTACACACAACTACCCACACACACACTTACACATACACACAACTACCCACACACACACTTACACATACACACAACTACCCACACACACACTTACACATACACACAACTACCCACACACACACAAACACATGCCTGCACACATACCCTCCACACACAAACAAACATACCCCGCCCCCCCCACACACACAAACATACGCTTACATACACACACACACACTCGTGATTACGAAAAACATAATTTGAATTCAAGATGTCAAAGTTCAAATTAATTTTTTTTTTCTAGATTCTTTGTGAAAAAAGTAAAGTTTCACTCAAAATTTCAAGTATCAGAGCAATAAAAAAAAACCGTTATTTGAACAAAACAGAATATGTGTGTGTGTGTGTGCGCGCGGGTCTACTCGTAATATATATATATATATATATATATATATACAGTAAAACCCCTCTTAACGGACACCCATCTTATGCGGACAATTTTTAATTCCCCAGTTCCAATGTAATTAACATTATTAAACCCCTGCCTTGCGGACACCTCTCTATTGCAGACAAAAAAATTTGTCCCTTTAGTGTCCGCATTAGAGGGATTTTACTGTACCTCCTTCCCCCCACACACCCATACACAGTTTTTAGAAGGACGGAAGCCTGTTATTCTATTACGGATTTTTCTAGAAGCTGGATGTTCTTTTAATGTCAATAAAAAAATTTTAGGGACTGCTTTCATCGCTCTGAAGGATGAAGCGGATCTGATGGGATAGCCGACGTCATTTAGGCAGGTTTTCTCTTTCTCATGAGCATTTCTGGTGGGGGGGGGGGTGACCTTAAGCCAGAGTTAACGCCCCTCCTTCTTCTCCTGCCTGTAAAACCTTAAAATTGTGCTCCTTTTTTGATCAATCATGATTGCTTATTGTTCTCACTTGACTGTTTTGATGTCCTTTGATTTTATTTTCCCACCGCCACCCTCTGCAGCATCACCGTCGATCGGGTCCTGACGATGCTGCTCCTCTAGCGAAAGCCGTCTCCAGGTTGCATCCATGTCCTACACACACGCGCATACATACACAACTATACACACACACGCACGCACACACACACACGAACACACACACCTACACACACATACACAAACACATACACACAACTCCCACACATTCATGCCTGCACACAGACACAAACACATATGCCTACACACACATACACATACCTCCCCCCCCACACAGACATTCACATACACAACTACCCACACGCTTATGACAGCACACAGACACAAACACACATGCCTACACACACATACACATACTCCCTACACACAAACACACATACCCCCACACACAAACACACACGCCTACATACACACACTCGTGATTGCAAAAAACATAATTTGAATTCAAGATGTCAAAATTCAATTTTTTTTTTTGTGCCTTCAAATTTTTTTTTATTTGCGTTCACAAACCTCTAAGATTATCGCTCATGTTTTTTCTTTTAACTCGCAAACTTGAAAACCATCATTTTTTTTCCCTTTCTCCTTTTTTTTTAGTATTTTTCCCCACTTTTTTTTTTTTCAAGGTTGGCGCCTTTTTAAGGGACCCAGTTCACCCCTCACCCTCTTCCCTTTAGTAAGGGGGGGGGGGAATCTGCCCTTTTTCGAAATAGCTTTTGTGCACTAAACGTTTGTGCATTTCTATGCACATTGTGCACTAATATACCACTAAAATCTGCACTAAAGTTATTATAATATGAAATGTGCTAAAAATGGAGGGGAAAAAAGATAAATGACATTATTCGGTGCCCGTAAAATATTGGTGCGAGAACCACGGACCCTTCGTGGAACCATGTATTAGTCACACTCTGATTTTAAATGTTTTTAAAATTATGTTAATGGTTCATTTTCTTAAATCGTCATCATATTTTTAACTTTTCTAAATTGTTCTTCTTCATTTGAAAAAGAACATTCCTAACCAGGCCTGTGAAGTGGGGATATCACGGGGGGGGGGCACTTTATGACACCCCTAAATTTTACAAACATACTAAAATTAGACATTTTTGCTCGTATTTTGTTTTTTTCCCGAACACAAAACCTTTGCTCCTCCCCCCCCCCGGAAAATTTTGAAATGTCGGACATGTTCCAAATTGAACATTTTTAATTAAATTCTAGTATTCGTTGTAAAATATACACTATATTACGAGCGAAAAGAACGGCAATTGCTAACGTAAATTCCTATCCCCCACTCTAATCCCCATTAGGGTCAAAAGGGGCAATGAATGACCCTCTCAAGTTTTGAGAAATAAATGTATTGGAGAGCTTTTTTTTTTTTTTTTTGTTGCTTTTCGATGTAATTTAATGAGCAGAAATAATTCGCATGTAAAATTAGAAATGAATGCTGCCTGCCATATATCATCAATCTTAGAACTGTTGTATCTAAAAAGGAAACCCCAGGAGATTTTCAATAAAAAAATTAGAAAATTATTTGCAAAGTTTTCAAAAAAAATCATATGTTTTCTGTGTCTAGTTTAAATTTTTTATTACGCGTTATTTTTGATATGATATTTAAATAACAATAAGAAATGCTCTTCACCTTTGTAATACTATGTTTATTCACCTTTTTTTTCTCTTCATTCCTTCTTTTGAAATTAAAATCGTCGTTAAATGACGTACTCGGGGCCGTGGTAGCCTGATCGTAAGGCATTGGACTCGGGGCCGGAGGGTCTCGGGTTCGATCCTCGCTGGTCGAAGACCCACCGTCGTCATTAAAGGGGACTGGGCGACGTTAAATATGCTCGCGGTCTCAATGTCCTCCAAGTGAAACGATGCCTCTGGGGGTGCTAGCACCAGGTAGCTATTAGAACTTGGACTAGTTCTAAATTCTCATTAACTGTTCGATCCGATGATGGTGCTGCCATCTATCGGTATATAAAATAATGGAGGCAAGGCACTTAGTATGCAGTCCTCGACATAAATACAGTTGTAGTCAGTCGTGACTCGGAATAGGAATAGGAAATGACGTACTCCCGATAATATGTCGAGAAATTACGTATTCACAGATGCCAAAGCGCCAACGCTCACAATCACGCCAACGTGGAAACAAAAACAGGGGTAGCCAGTGGCGCCCTCTTTGTTGCCATGAGTTTCAGCGATTGCCACGGCCTTTAAATATTGAGTGGGGCCATGGTTTAGGATAATTGCCAAATAACATATACCGATTGCCAAATTATTTATAATTCGTGGTCAAACTGTACCCCAGAGCGAGGAAACCCTGTGGTGAGAATGCAAGAAGAAAGTAACTTTTCATTTATGTACTTTTGTATTGGCATCAGTTTGTTGTCACGTTCCTTTCTGTTTAAATGTTTAAAAATCAGTTGTTTATAAAGTTTAACTCTTTGAGCTTTGATGTAATAGGGGAGATTTCGGTAATTGGGAATCTTGCGATCTCTTTCAATTGCCTAAATATAAATGTATAGTTCACGCAACCGTGTTTTATGTTCAAATAAATACGGCTCCATATCTGGCTAAACCAAACGTGGTTCTGTTCTGAACTCGGTTGATATTTTAATGCTCCGTTAAAATGAACTACGTGTCCATTACACCGCCGATGTGTTTTCGGCGAAAAATGCCAAAGTTATGGTTTTTACACCTGGAAGCAAAATATGTTCGTTGCGGTATTTCTCAAGACTCAACGAAACACAATATATTTTAAGTGCTTTAGACGAATACGCTTTGGATTTTGTTGTGGACATACTATCAAACCCTTAGCAATGTAACAGGTTAGACTCTTTAAAAAGTACTGTATTCAAACGATTAACTGACCCCAATGAATCGAGATCAAAAAAGGTTTTTGACCGTTCTCGAACTTGGCGACAAACGCCCGTTCCATCTTCTACGACAAATGAACATTTTGGCGTAATTTCAATTTGAAACGAAGTTACAAAATCTTTGTGGCTACAAAGGCTTCTAGAGCACACGCAAGTCATTTTACTAATCAGTAAAGATTATCTTGATAACATTGCAGATAAAATTGTTGCCGTTTATAGCACATCAGAAATATGCCCGGCAGCGAAAATTAATTCGTCACCAAGATCAGCATCATCAACCGATTGAAATCAAATGGAAGCACTGCAAGCAGATATAGCCGAACTAAGGCAAACTTTCAAAGAATTTTCAGAAACGCTAGATTACGTAGCAGGTCAAGAGTCAAGGTAGCAAAGAAGAAGATCCAAGTCTAGATTCATCTCAACTCGATACGAATTTTACTAGTATCATTTTAAATTTGGAAAAAATGCAAAGAACTGCGTACAGCCATGCAAGTTGAAAAGGGAAATCCGGAAAATGAATAAGCCAATCGATTAAAGCGGCCGGTGATTTTGGCGAGAAAAGATGTCACCAATGTTTATTTGACTAATTCAATCTGAAAGAAATTGCGGATCTTCTTCAGTACTATCCCGGGTATGTGACTTTTCGGTTTGGCGACAGTTTTTGACGGCAAAAAATAAAAAAAAAAAAAAAGAAAAAAAGAAATCCTAAAAGCAGAATGACAACAGAAGCAAAAAGGATAAACACAACAAAAGACTTGGCAATGTTATCGCCGAACAAAAATGGCGCCAACCCAAGGGTAATACTGAAGCTATACCGAAATCGCCTTAAAAAAGCAATAAACAAAAAGGAAATGCAATAAATGAGATTAATGGGGAAAGAAGACGACGATAACATTTTAATACCAAAGAATTAATTTCATCAACACACCGTTATGAACGACGTAACTCGTTATCTACCAATCACGAAAGGATTAAATCTAAAACTAAGCCACGTCATGGTACCTGAATGCTCAATAGCGACCTAGCATTAATAGCTGACTTGTCATATCTGGTTGAAGTTCAATTTTGTACTAGATATGTCACAATTTCCGAAACTTAAGCTTAATATTTCTCTCAACTTTTGAGAATTGGATGTAAAATTTGAATGTCAGATTGGCATTTTCTTAACTTCCAATAAAAGATTATGTTGTGGAATCTGTGATTTATCAATGAACTGAAAGAGAGGTTAATATAAAGCAACCAAAGGTAAGTCAATTAAGTCCTCAGCAAGGGCAGTGCTAATAATTCGGTCTCTATATGGTTGTATTAATAATGTTGTGTTAATCGTAGACTAATAGCAGGCAAAGACTTTCTGCTGACTTATTAATATTCCTTCATGATTTATAATGCGCGTACACAGGTGCGTAGCCAAGAAGGGGAGGGGGACTCTCCCGAAATTCAATTTTGTTTTTTCTTGTTCGACCATATAATATGACTTATGTGTGTATTTTTTTTTCTCCCGTCGCTTTTTCATCCTGTTTTTTTCCCCTTTGCAATTAATTATGCTTCAGATTTGAATGCTGTTAAAACTTTAAGGAGAACGATATTCCAACAATATAAATTTACCATATTGTTGCCAACTTAAACTTGTAACGCAACACATCTTAGCAGTTAGTTCTTTGTTGTAATTGTCAACAAAAGTGTTCAACAATGCCATAACTCGGCAACAGAGCGAACGAAACTGAAAATCTTCACTTCGAAGCAGATTTGACGCTGAATAGCTGGATTCTAGCTTCCGCTCTGAAAAATTTTTGCTATATTTGTGAAATTTTGCGAAAAACTTGAATGAAAGTAAGTCAACATGCTTCTCTAGCTTTTGCCTTATACCTTAGTTGCTCAATTTAAAATTTGATAGCATGAATTGCGTTTTTCGTTAAACGAATGGTTATGTCAAATGTGGCGATGTTTTTGGTGGTAAAATCCAGTTGGTGGAGCCAAAGAGAGTGGTGTAATGCACACAACAACTGACACAGTTGTCAAATTTCAGATGTATTACCCCTGCCCCCCCCCCCGCCCCCCCTCCCGTCCATTTTGGGTTCGGCTATTATTTTGTTTGGTTGCCTAATACAGAAAATAAGATATACTTTCTTATATAATAAGTTATATTTTGCTATATTGGACTCCCAGTTGTAGTGCATTGCGTAAAAACGTAGGGTCATATGGATGCTTCAGTTTCCAAATCGATTAATTTCACTTTTAAAAAAATCATCATTTCTGCTTTAAGGGGTTTCAGTACCTCAAAAATGATGAAACTATCAAAAAAAAAAAATTATTGCTTATTTCAAAACTAAAAACTATTCTTAACACAGGGGAAAAGTTTCATTGCTTTAGTTTAAATATTTAAAAAGTTATGAGTGGTTTTAGGCCATGCTCGCTATGTGTTCTTATGCGAAAGAAAAACTTTAAATTGCTTTTTCTCGATGATGGTTTTTTTTGTGTTTTCATGTCATTAGAATCCCTAAGGATTTTTTTCTATTAAAGATAGAGCTTTAAAGTAATACTATTTAAAATTGAGATAACATATTTGACAAAACTGTGCATTGGATAAACATTTTATAAATTACTCAAATGTTTAGAGCATGTTAAACTTTTAAAAACCAAATTTAAAAAAAAAAAACTGATTTTTTACATAATTAATCACAGAAAATTTTCTAATAAACACATAAGCAAATGAATGCACAGATTTTTAGAGATGATTATAGTGGTCATTTAGCAAAAAACTTTTTTTTAATTAGTGCAAAAATAAAAAAGCTTTAGAGATTTAAAAAAATTGAAATTTTCCTCAATTTTTTGAATTTTTGAAAAAATAGGCAATATTTTTAATTTTTGAAAGCAAATTATTGATTACGAAATAAGTATGCATGTTATGGTTTCAAAGAAATAGAAAATTTACTTAAATTTAAAAAAAAATGTTTGAAAGGTACTGTGATTTCTTAATAGTTCTTAATCAATGCTTAGCATGTGAATTTATAGTAAAGTTTTGGTTCAGTACATTTCTGACCATGTGATGGCGGAAAATATAACACGAGGTCCTATCTACGCGTATGGATAACCCCATCTTCTTCATAACTTTTCTCTACTTTTTGTTTTATGGCGTTAATCGACTTGGCAAGTGAGGCATCCATATGATGAAAGTGGGGTTAAAATCAAGTCCCACAAAGCTGACTGTTAAATTAGTTTTAATGAATTTTGGATACCATTTTTAAAAAGGACTCATATTGATTAAGTATTAAACTGCAATTTTGTTGATTTTTTTCCTCACAGTGATACACTAAAAAGGTGAGGTAAGAAAGGGGTAGTTTAAAAACTAATGTATATTTATGCAAAAAAAATTACTGTTAATTTTGAAGTTACGAATACAGTACTATAAATGAATGTTGATTATATTAAAAGTTTCAAATGCTAAATACATATACATATATATATATCAAAGGTGAATCATTACCGGAACAATGTTTTTGTAATACAAAAAATTACATATAAATTAAAATAAAATTTCAAGTTCAAAAATTATTATTGAACATATTTTCAAATCAACGTTTCCAAAGGAATAATAAAAAAATAATCTATTTTAAATTAAATACATGAAACTACCTATATATTTGAGTACTGTGTGGGAGACTTAAGTATTGCATGAGAGTATATATATATATATATATATATATATATATGGAAATAATTCAAATTTTTGATGAAACTTTAAATATTATACCTAGTGTGAAATACATTATTTGTAAATATACAGGTGAATCAAAAGACCTTTCAATTTTCTATTACGGGCAAAGCCGTGCGGGTACCACTAGTATAAACATATTTTAATGCTATTTCAAAAAATCTACACACGTTTAAAAATATTTTAATTACTAATTGAGTAATGAAAAAAGCAGAATTTTTAAAAAGTGTGCAAAGGACCATTTCTCCTCACCAAACAAAGATATGAATGTAATTGATTTGATTTTTGCATTCTGAGTTCTAAGTAAGGAAAGTGAATGCTTAGCTTATAAAAGATAATATAAAATAAAATTTCAATAGATCACTGCTCAGATGGATCATTCGAATACCGCCATTGCTGCTTCTACACTTGCATCACTAGTTCAAGTGCCACGCGGTACTACGAACAAATTACACTTTTATTGTTTCATTACTATCAGTGTATAACTACAGTAGGCGCCGCTTAATGTGATCACGGTTAATGTTATCATTCGCTTAATGTTATCAGAATCAGCAAGTCCCGGAACACTTGTATGTTAACACACGTTTAAAAAGTCGGATATTGTATTCAGCGTCTTCGTTTATTGTTATCACTTTTTCATAAACTTTCACTTTTTTCCCCGTTTTTGTTCCTTAATTAACAGACATACACAGGCAAACCCTGACGAGACTAACTTTCTGTGTAGCATTTTGTCGTTTTCAATAGCAGTTCAAAATTTTTCTAGGAATGAAGCTACAGAAAGTTCGCTCCCAGTGACCACAGACTCCCCCTAAGAAAACTTTCTTTTGCACCTAAAAAAATACAGTCGCTGGACATGTTGCAGGAATTGATGTAGGACCTCCATTGTTGCCATTACTTTGTAAACTATTAAAGAATTGTGTCGAGATTGAAAGCAAAGCGAAGTTAAGTTAAAATTTAAACAACAAGCAAAACTATGCTGGTAAATATAGAAAAGCTGAATGTGCTTTGAAACTGGTTTACGAATGTCAGGAAAAACGGTCATATTTTATTTTACCTATTACTATGTGATTAAAAATTGCATAATTTAGCTTTAACTTTTTATAATTCAGGTATTTCCATTCTGTTCATTTAATAATTTATAATTTAAAACTTCGTTCAGTTGAGTCATTGTGATTTTAATTTGAGGTTGCCAAAATAAATGCACCTTAATTTAAAAACAAATTTTCAATCATCATCATTTATCTGCATCAAAAGTTTTAAAGACACTATTGCTTGTTCCTAAGAACTTATTTTTTCTTTTTCTATTTACCTCGTTGACATTTTCGCAAGGGGGGGGGGGTGTTGACCATTACACAGGTAGATAACGCACAAAAATCTGGATTGTTAACTTCATAAGTGTTTCACTATGTGGTCAAACATCATGTGCCAATGACAAAATTTATCTACAAAACGGAGTCGCCATCTATTTGTATAAAATCTGCATTGCATTAAAATTATTCGCAGTTTTTTTTTTTTTTTTTAATTTTTATTCATGACGAGACTGAGAAAGGCGAAGCTACTGCAAAATGAAATCAATAAGCAATCTTGGTAGCTCACGAAAAAAAAGAGAGGTTGAAATAATACATTTAAGAGCAATTGGCTTTAGAGTATTTATTTAAACTAGAGTTCACCCAGTGGTCGAAATTCGACCATATTCATAAATGAATATTTGAGAAAACTTGTATGAATTTAACTAATTCTAACATTTGTTACTGCATATCTG
>NW_026558907.1:52500-105094 GCF_026930045.1 Uloborus diversus | reverse complement strand
ACAAATATTTGACAAACAGTTTAACGAATAAATGACCCGGAGTAAAAAACATCTTATTGGACAAATGATCGATGTCGAATGATTTTTCGTTGAAAATTTTAAACATGTACGTTTCGTGATCTGTTGCGTAGGGACAAAAATCGAAAAAATGTGCAACATCTTTAGATTCCAAACCATTATTTAAAATAACGACGAGATCGCCTCGTTTATATTTATTCGATTTTTCTCCCGAGAGATATAAAGTCAATTCTTTACCGCGATCGTCGGAATCATAGGTATAAACACGAGCGGTATGGTTCGTCGGCACGAGATGTACGCTAGTGGGATCATTGGAAAAAAATGTCGGTAATTGTTTCAGACACCCATTGATGACGAAAAATGTGAATCCGATATCGGCCGTATGAAAAGGAAATTCCGTGAAAGGGATAAGGGGAGGTTCGGAAAATTCTCTCATATTTTGTTTCCGTACCGCCATATCGAGTTTAGATCCCAACATGATGGGAAAAATATTTTTTAACAGTTTCGGTTTATGATTCGACTTTGGTGCGTATCGAATGGAACACGCGTAAACTAATTTATCGCGTATATTGACGTGAAAATCATCCGGACCATCATAGATGAGCGTACAGTGTATCAGGTTTAATAATCGAATTAAATTTTGAACGTGTTCATCGAAATTAGTCAGAATCGGTGTGATCATCGTTATTACGTCCAACTTTGCTTCCGTAGACATATTTTAATCTCAACTGCTTTACTCGATCGGCAAATGACGTGTCACAACTGGAAGAATTTGTTTTAACGGCAAAAGCAGAAGCTGCTATCACGATAGCTATCACGAAAAGACAATATAAATTAAGGCTGTGGATATATTGTCGATGAATCAAATAATGTGAACCAAACACAGAATGTAGAAACTTTTCGTAATACATTATTTTACACGTTTGAAATCTTGATCTTTATAAATTCTCCAACTAACACAAAAAAAAAAAAAAAAAAAAAAAAAAAAAAAAAAAAAAAAAAAAAAAAAAAAAAAAAATATTTTTTTTTTTTTTTTTTTTTTTTTTTTTTTTTTTTTTTTTTTTTTTTTTTTTTTACGGTGTGTGCAAACCTTGGTCAATGTCGCTGCTGAACGAGTAGTCTTCCGAATCTTCGTCGTCGCTGTTGAACGAATAGTCTTGTGAATATTCGTCGCTGCTCATCGAGTTGCGATAATCTTCGTCCTTGCTGTTTAAACAATCAAATAATCGTCAAAATAGTTTTTCATCCAACTTTTACATTGAGATTCATCGTACTTTCCTTTTAGGAAACATTCTTTTCCAATCTCTATCATTCTTTCAAGTACTTTTTCAAATCGATCCAAGTGCCAAAAATACCGAATTTCCCAGCACACTTTTTCTTTATCGATATATTTGTCGTCAAAATAATTTAGCGGGAAAACAACACGATAATCACGACGTATCGCCGGAACACATTTTGGGTAACGGTAATCTTTTTCTAATAGTTCGGAAACGTATCGAATCAGCTCTTCCCAGTGGATCAAAAACATTTTAAATAGATTCACGTTTTTATAAATGGCTAACGTTTGAAGAAAAACACCGTCCAAATAAATATCAGAGTGTAGACGTTTGACGTTCGACATCAGAGATTTCATCCGTTCTTTGCAATTCGAACATTTTTCGAAACTTAATTTAGACATTCGGATTCTTGAAATGATATCGCTACACGCTTCGGAAACACCTCTAAATATTTTTTTATCGTTGTCGGCGTAACTCGTTATAAAATATTTCGCTATCGTTTTTAATTTCGATAAAAAATTTAAATATTCCATTACATTATTGAAATAAAATTGTTCTTTCTCAAATTGTACGTTGCAGAAAGCACATTTTTCATTATAATTTTTTTCTTCTTTTGCGGGACACCATTCTTCGAGACTCGTTTTATATATAAGGCGTCGACAACACTCGATACGAGTATAATCGTCTTCTATCCATTGTCGTCGTTTTAAATCTCTACCTTCATCAATACCACAGAAATTAAAATAATCCAAAGGCACATTTTGAAAAAAATACTTACCGACCATGCAATCGTCATCACTTTCGTCGTCATTAAAATCATTTACGGTCGAGATTTCCGATCGACAATATTCTATAAACTTATCACAGGTTTCCAATACGCTATGTACCGATCGGTTAAAGTCGGATTTTTCACATCTTTCAGACAATTGGTAAATAATTTGAGAATGGAAACTGGTAATTTTTTTATCATCGCTACATTGATGTATGTTTGTAAAGCGACATGTCCCACATCTCGACTTCCAGTAATATTTTTTAATGGGACTGATAAACTTTTCCTCATTTTTTGATTGAATATCAACGACGGAAGACATATCAAATGATACCTTATACTTTAAAATTAAACACACACACAAACACGCTAAAAAATTCATTTTCCAATTTAATGATATTTAAAAAAAAAAAAAAAAAAAAAAAAAAAAAAAAAAAAAAAAAAAAAAAAAAAAAAAAAAAAAAAATAATATATATATATATATATATATATATTTTTTTTTTTTTTTTTTTTTTTTTTTTTTTTTTTTTTTTTTTTTTTTTTTTTTTTTTTTTTTTTTTTTTTTTTTAAATATCTACCGCTAAATTTTTAACCTGTCTCTAAATGTTTTTATCTTTAACCATAATTTGTTTAAAAAATTATTGCTTCCCCTTTCGTGAGTAAATATGGGATACATAAAAATCCAATCATTGAATCGGACTTGTTTTTTCATCTTTATCTATTAAACAAAGAACTTATCATGAACATACAGAGATACGTTTCAATTTATCAAAAATTTCATTCTTCGTCTAATATACATCTTATCGGGGATCAAATTATCGTTATTCCCTTAGACGAATTGGATTGGGACAATTCGATAATTTTGCGTTTAAGAGAATTTACAGATATCGGTTATGAGACGAAACCTCTTACCACCGCTCTTAAATTCTTATACAATACAGATGCTCCTTGTACGGCATTTCGACATGCAAAGTCATGGACCGTTTTAATTGGAAATAAAACGGTTGTATTTCCTTCGAGTGCCGCAAAACTTTTCTTATATTCGACTCCTTACTTTGTACGAAATCCGGATGTAATTCAATATTCACGACACGTCGTACGTTTGTCCGAAAACGTGTTTCGTTTTCAAAACGCCCTATTGTACTTGGACGAAACGGATATTCCTTATCCCGGAGGAAATTATTTCGACGATCATAATTCGAAACATTTTTCTTCGAACGAAGAACCTTTTTATCGACTCTGTTTTCTTTCTAAGGAACAAATGGCCGTAGATACCATCTTATCGTGGTCAAACCAAACGGGTGTACAGAAATTACAATACATTATGAAACCGTGTCTCGTCGATTTCAAAATATTACCTTCCACGATTCTACCCTACTCGTTTCGTTTCTTTGAATCGCACAAGAAAAGTATCGGTAAGGTACGAAAACGCTTGTGCTACGACAATCCTCAATTCATCTTACAAGATATTCTAATGTCGTACAATGGATCTTTAGACGATATAGGTCTCATAATCGATTATCCCATCAGAATCGACGATGAATTTTCTCTGACGTCTAGCAGCGATCGACACGCGAAACGTTATCTCGCTTTGGCGATCAATGGACACGAACCGAAACGCATATTACACGTGAGCGAACCTTATAATATGTTTACCGAATACGATTACGTACCGCCCGTTCAATGGAATTGGGTTTATTACGATTATCCGCAAGGAATCAAAAAGGTTATTTTGGACAATGCGATCATCGGTTTTTGTTATCGAGACACGTTTTTATGCCTCAGTTATCCGATGATCGTAACTACACCAATCTTTTCCGAACAAAACGCGGATTGTCTTCTCAAAAATAAAATGGCCTCTTTCGATTTGACGCGAGATTCTAATATAACCGTGATCGATACCTATTCCGTGAATCCGACGATTCGACTTCATCGCGTGAAACATAAAATCTTTCGGCACGATCTTTGGTGTATCAGTAATGCAGACGACAAGACCTATGTCAAACGTTCACCTCCTCTACCCTATTTGGTAAAAGAATGGCTGAGACTGATCGAAAATGATACGGGAAATAATTTCGGAGACTTGAATGTTTTAAAATTAGCTTTAGTATTAGCTAACCATAAAGTTTGTTTTTCGTCGCAAATGAGCGATACGCGAGACATTCTTTACGAACGGGGAAAACCAATCGTCTTTTTATTAGACGAACCCGTTATTAAATACATAAACAATCTGAAATTATACACAATTCAAGATAAAAAAGAAGAATCGTGTCGTATCATTTAATGAGTCGATCGGGTGCACTAATTAAATAATCGTGATATTTTGTGCATCGCGCGTGAAAATCGACACAAATCCACGTTAAATGCGGATTTACTAACAAAACAAAAAAATAGAGCAGTTCGATACATGTGATGCGAAACAACGGAGATGTTTTAGGACCGAAATCTAATGCTATTTTATTAATTTCAAAGACAATTTCGTGATAATCTCGCGAATCGACGACGAGTCTCGCATTAAATTCTAAATGAAGGGGAACGAAAAGCGATTTGGAATTTAAAAAATATAAGTAACCAAACTCTTTTTGATTTCGCAGTAAAATAAAAATGTAATCATGGGCTTCCGCAACAAACTGTTTCACGAGTTTCAACGTGACGACATTAACAAAAGGCGCAAAATCGTGTTTTTTAACAAACAAACGATTCGAATTTAATTTATTTCGAAATTGATTTTCGATCAAATCGTCTACGGCAATTTTTTGTTTCGTCAAGGGATCCATCTATCTTTTTTTTATCTTTCTCTGTTTTTTTTACATCATTTTTATAACAAAAATGACAAAAATAACAGCCAAAATACTAATGACGATGTGCTTCAAATATGGAATGGATGAAATGATATTTCCAATCACCGAACCCACTGTATTGGCACCCTTTTGAGCAAAATACGTTAACGCTTCACCGACTGTGGGTTGACGACATTTCAATTCCTGGTTGGGTCCACACGTATGATATTCGCAAGAACAAAATCGGCAACAATTTTTCTCGACATTTTCATCGTATCCGTCACACGACTCGAAAACGGCTGCAGGAAAAAGTTCGCTATCGCAAATAGGAATACCGGACGATTCTTTTTGACAACAACTGAGGTTTGGTATTTTGCATTTAATCGTACCATTTTCGTAAAGAAAACATCCCGAATTCGCTTCGATGTATTGATTAATATATTTAGAAGCGACTCCTATAGACGTAACGACACCAATAGCTAAAACACCCTTTTTACTAAAAATGGTCTTTACTGTTTTTTTCAGTAACGTATTACTCCCTATATAACTGGCCACATTCTTAGTCCCTTTGATAAATTTGTTATACTTTGAATATTTTTTGGCGACTTTTATGGACCTTGTAAAGAATTTCATCGTAATCTTTGTTTTGACGAAAAATAAAGAAGATGACAAAGTATCAATGTTTATTTCAAACGGACCGTTTAAAATGTAAAAATGATTTCTTTCCGACGTTTCGAAACGTTATTTGCACCGAGCATTTAAGGAAGATATTTGGTATCGCTCCGAAATATCATCTTTTTTTTGAAGAAAATAGAGTGGCTGCGGTTGGTCCCATATTTATGGTGGATAAATATTTGAGTTTTGAACCGAATACCGTCCTCATACCCGAAAAAGCGTTTCTCGATAAAAGATATCGCGGTGATATAGCAGATACGACTCCAGAAGACAGAAAATATAAACTAAATAAACGAATGGAACAATTTATCAACAACCTCAAAGATAATTTACGACAGGGGGAATCGGTGTCGGATAGAAGGTACCAATACGAAATTTTAAGAAATATGTGTGAAATCAATGAAGATAATATAAAACTAAATGTCAGTCAAGGAAAAGAAAACAGTTGGTCATCATTTCAAACTAAAATAAGAGAACGTTTATCCATTTTAGCGATCACGATTAAAAATTCTAATATTTATAAACATTTTGATCAAATGAACGTGTTGTTTTCTACCGAAACCAGTAACGTTAGTCTAAACTTACATCAAATGTCACCTCTTTTCGGATTATTTGCAGCAAATATGATAAGTGATGAACATATTTCCGTATACGCCGATGAAGTAAAAGTAGGACGAACGGAATCCAACATTACTTATAAAAAAGGAATTGGCTTTGTGACAACATCATTTATAGTAAATCCAATGGAACTAGTCATTACTGCATCAGAAAATGGAAGTAGTTTCTTTTACAACACGAAAGCAACTGTAAATCATATCAGTACAAAGAACGAATCACGTAAACAAAACATTCAATTACCCGACGATGAATTAATGTCAGATTTAATAAATCATTCAACAGATCATTGTGTACGATCAATTTAAAAAAAAAAAAAAAAAAAAAAAAAAAAAAAAAAAAAAAAAAAAAAAAAAAAAAAAAAAAAAAAAAAAAAAAATATATATATATATATATTTTTTTTTTTTTTTTTTTTTTTTTTTTTTTTTTTTTTTTTTTTTTTTTTTTTTTTTTTTTAAATACACTTTGATTACACACTCAATTTAATTTCGTTTTCTGATAACAATTTATAACCATCAGAATTTTCATCCTTAGGAAACTGCGATGGAATTGCAGGAATAAATTCTTGTCCTTCTGGAATAAAAAAATTATTTTCACCATACTTCATTTTTTTCGCTAAAGTGGTATCGTCGTCAGTATCTCTTTTTTGAAAAAACATTTCGTTTTCTTGATAAAGATCTTCCGATGTTCTTTTAATGGTTTCCATTTTCTGTTCGAGAGATTTATTTTCATTTCCTTCGCTCTCGTTTTCATTTATTTCACTTTCGCTTTTATTTCTTCTCTTTTCATATTCTCTTTCGTAAGGTTCAAATTCAAACTTCATTGAATTATCTTTAAAAAATGATTCGTTAAACAGCAACATGCTTTTACAAACACCTCCTATTTTAAAAAACTTTACATTGTTAGCTTCAAAAAACATGCGATTTTGAATGCGCAAGTGTAAAATTCCGTAAAAATCGTCATCGTTATTACCGAATGTATCGATTAGCCGTTTCTTTGAAACCTTTTTAATTTTTCCAGCTTCAAATAAAAAAGTTTTTTCGGGACACCATTGTGGTTCGGTAGTCGATAAATTAGCGGCGATACAAGATGGACAATTGCGACGACAATCCTGCATATAAAAACGGCTGACACCGTAATATTTGGGAGGAGGTTTCTGATCGGATATCAGGATGGAAGCAATAGCGGTCAATTCGGGACACTCTTTTTCGAGTATTGTTGTTTGAATAGTATTGGGTAATTTAATATCGTGAAATCGCCACGTTCCGAATACGAGTATATCAATATTATCGCAATAACGTAATTTTTGAATTTCGTATTTTTCCTTCACTTCGCGATCTAACCAATGAATTTTATGATTTTCAAAATCTTGTAGCACTCGATCGTTCTTGATAACATCTATCCAATTAGGTAAAACAAGATTTACAACTTTAGGATGATTTTCTTGAAAACAATTTATATATTCCGAAAACACGTCGTTCTCCAAAATATCGCAAAGTAAATTATAATTGTCCATGATTCCTTACTTCTTACAAGAACCATGGAAATTTATACTACTGTATAATAATTCAAAAAAAAAAAAAAAAAAAAAAAAAAAAAAAAAAAAAAAAAAATTTTTTTTTTTTTTTTTTTTTTTTTTTTTTTTTTTTTTTTTTTTTTTTTTTTTTTTTTTTTTTTTTTTTTTTTTTTTTTTTTTTGAAGTGTTACTCGAGCCCTTCAGTACCATAAAATGTACGGTTCACTATCGGTTTTATGGTTTTTCATAGTATAAACTATTGAAGCCCAAATTCATAGGGAAAAAAACAATTTAATAGAAAAAAAATTCACCATTTCAAAAACAAAGACGATAGTGGTAAATGGATAAACAAACGTTACAGTTGTTGAAACGAAAGCTTTATCACGACGAAAATTCTTCAGAATTAACCAAAAGCGTAAAAAAATGTTCTCCGTATGTTCAAAAGAAAATTGATTCAATATTTAATAGTTACAAAGTATTTCCCTTTCTTTCGATGATCGATATCGAAATATTTCGTGCAAAATTCAAAGACGAAGAATCGGCGAAACTGCGAATGGATCAAACAGTTATCACGTATCTCCTTTTCTTAGCAAACATGATCCCTTCTAATATGTTTAATAAAACGATTCTGAGTCCCGGTTTATTCGAAATAGAATACAATTGGATACAACTTTATAAAATGGTAACCTATTCTGTTCTTACGCTTTTATATAATATTCAATGGGAAAACGAATATTTCTTTCACCTAGATCTCGCAATCCACGATTTAATTTTAGGAAAAGGTGAAGCATTACGTTTATTCGGTAATAAAATCGGAATAGATTGGTCGGAAATTTACGACGCCGAAAAAACTTATCCCTATTTAGAATATCACAATTCATATCAATTTGGTCCATACGTATGGCGAACGTTACATTGGATGGCCGAATCGATTCATTTTCGAGAAAATAATGAACGAATGAAATTGGCAATAAGTTTTTGGAAAGATTTTGTTTTAAAATCGATGCATCGTACATTACAATGTGGTATATGTATGGCTCATTATCTTACCACGATAAAAGATTACGAAATTCAAAAGAGGTTACTTGAAGACAAAGATTATCCTCGAGTTTGGTTTGACATTCATAATAAAGTTAACGGTATTTGCAATAAATCTATTTATTCCGAATCAGAATTTGAAAAAGATCGCGAATACATGCGATCAGGTTTAATTTTGTAATAAGAAGATTGTATGGATTTTTGGCCCGTCCAAATTAACCGATCGATCATATCCACCGTTATCAAACATCTTCCATCGCGACAAAAACTCATATCACCTAAATATTTGTCCGAACCGTTCGACCACCAAATGATACAATATTCTTCAATATTTGGTATAAACCCTTCAACCATTGATTTATATCCGTTTTCTCGCAAACTACAAACTACATCTTTTCGAAATATTCCTCCATATTTTCCGTAAAACATTGATTCATCAACATACACGAAATTGGATTTTTCACTCTTGATTGAATTTGTGAAATCGGTTTCCTCAAAAAAATTAAACATTTCACCTATGGAAGAAAATACGGGGCATGTTATGTAGGATGCCATATCGATTGTTGTTTTTTCCAATACACGAAGACTAAAACATTCAATTTATTTAAAAAAAAAAAAAAAAAAAAAAAAAAAAAAAAAAAAAAAAAAAAAAAAAAAAAAAAAAAAAAAAAAAAAAAATATATATATATATATATATATATATTTTTTTTTTTTTTTTTTTTTTTTTTTTTTTTTTTTTTTTTTTTTTTTTTTTTTTTTTTTTTTTTTTTTTTTTTTTTTTTTTTTTTTTTTTTTTTTTTTGTGATCTATCAATTTTTAAATTATCACGCCGCGTTGTTTATCGCTTTGCGATTTTACGGTGGATTACAATCTTACTTGCTTCAATTCAATCATCTAAAACGGATCGACGCGTGACTACGAATGGAGAAAAAAATGAATTACGTGACGGGTCGAAAAGAGTGGATGGTACCGATACTGGATACGTTGTCGTCGTCGTCGATTCGATGCGTCGTTCCGTTACGAAAAACATTGGAACAGAGTTTATGTTTTGTATATTATAAAGATGAAAAAAGTACGCTTTGATAATTGTATTGTCATATTTCATATTCCACGTGAAAATCGTATAAACGAAAGAGAACTTGATAAAATGCGATTTAAGATGAGAATTTTAAACTTTGAAAAAATATGGGTTGTAAAAAAACAGTAACATGTTTTTTTTTTAAATTACGTTTTTTTTTCCTTAAATTTACAAACCTCCTCGTAAACGCAGAACGAGATGAAGAGTCGATTCCTTTTGAATATTATAATCGGATAATGTACGACTATCTTCTAGTTGTTTACCCGCAAAAATGAGTCTTTGTTGATCTGGAGGAATTCCTTCTTTATCTTGAATTTTATTTTTTAAAATTTCAATCGTATCAGTCGGTTCTACCTCCAAAGTAACTGTTTTACCAGTTAAGTTCTTCACAAACACTTGCATGATGATGTCTCTTATTTTTTTAAAACGAAAAGTAAGCTTTTAACTACATTATGTCCACTACTCCAAAAAAAAAAAAAAAAAAAAAAAAAAAAAAAAAAAAAAAAAAAAAAAAAAAAAAAAAAAAAAAAAAAATTATATATATATATATATATATATATATATATATATATATATATATATATATATATATTTTTTTTTTTTTTTTTTTTTTTTTTTTTTTTTTTTCCGCTTTTACATTTTACAGTATGGTGCCAAAGATTATACAACATATGTACAATACAATTACCATCCAAGTAATTGATTTTTCGTTTTTTACAAAATTTTTTGGTACCGATAAATTTGCAGGGAATGGTTTTCCATGTCGGTCTTTTGCAAGCACGTTTTCACCCTGGGCATTTTTTATATAGTATTCTACAAATTGCGTCATATCGCTTTGTTTAGAGTTGCATGGTATTTTCTTCCAACGGATAATACTCGTTCCCGTAACGATCTTTTGCATATACTCCATTTCCGTTTTCCCACATCAGGTAAGTTTCCTTGTTGTCTGCGAAAAGATAATACTCGTCACCCATATCAGTTTTCGGGTAGTATTTTTCTTTTTTGGATTTTTGCGCTTCGTTTTCATTTTCTGTGCTCGCTTTAACAAAACGTTCCGCGAAATAGGGCTCCCCTTTGGCATTCCTAGCCATAATGTCGTATCCGAGTCTATTTTTTGCGTAAATTTCGTTATTTTCGTGATCGAGTGCGTAAATTTCACCATTCATGTCGTCTTTATCGTATATTTCATCCCCATATTCATTTCTTTGATAGATTGGGCGATTTTCGGTAAAATTATACAGATATTTTTTATTTCCATCGACGATAATAAATTGGTTTTCTCCCTTTGCTGTTTGAAAATTATATTCGACCACATCCTGCCCTTCGTTCACCATTTTCGCATAATACGGTTTCGATTTCTCATCTAAAGCAGGGTATTCGTCGCCTTGCTCGTTTTTCGCGTAAATGTTTTTTTGCATGTATGTTGGGTAAATTTGTTTTGCGTTATGTTTTGCATATACCTGCGTACCATCTTCTTTGGTTATGAATATCGGTTTGCCGTTCTCATCCGTCGGGTAAATACCTTTTCCATTTTTTGTTTTTGCATAATAAGGTATCATTTTACCCGACGGTCTTTTTCGATGAGCAAATCTGCGGAAGAGACTACGCGAAACATTTTTCGGTGTAGCAACTAATTCGTGAATTAATATAATTTCATTTCGATTTTTTGTTTTTGGTGATGCCATCTTTATTTAATCAAAATAAAATATTATTATGATTGAAATCAAGATGTATTTATTGTTATTATGGTGCTTATTAATTTGTTTTTGGAATCATCGTCTCGTTCATTTATATAGAAAAAAAACTTTAAAAACATTATATCACGATTTGAATCCGACAAATGAACAAATTGAATATCTTCTTAGGTCAAGAAGTACATGGATACAATAATTTTATCAGTTCTTTGTATTTCTGGTGCTTATAATGCCTTTATTGTAGGAATATCACTTCTCATCACGAAAAGTTTTACGATATTATTTTTGGGAATAATGAGCATCGTTTTAGGTATCGTTTTATTTATGGCTGCGGTTAAAAAAAGTATGGTACTAAACATATTCGGAAGATATTTAGCAGACATTTTTTCGGCGGAAAATATTAGTAATGCATTCTGTAAAATGAAAAACATGATTTCCTTTCAATAATCACGTACGTGGTTCTTTATAACTTATCGAAAGCTGGTATTCTTCGTCGTTTAATTTCTTTTCCTCTTCCTTAGACAATTTTGGAAATTTTACGTATCGTTGTGTGATCGGATCTCTGTATCGACACAATTGTAAAATACCACGACACGTCGACGCCGGAAATGCTCTAAAACTCTCATCCCATCTATCGTCCGGATAAAGAAAAAGATCCGTGCGCCGTTTCATGTCATTATATTTACTTTGTGGATTTACTTTTACCTGATAGTTTATATTTTTTCGTCCTTTGGGTCTACCGAAACGTACAAATACTCTCTGCGAAGCGGCAGAAGAATTGCTACTCAAACTTCCTCTTCGACTCAAACTTCCTCTTCGACTCGAACTCACTCCACTCGAACTCGCTCCACTCGAACTCGCTCCACTCAAACTCGCTCCACTCGAACTCGCTCGACTCGAACTCGCTCGATTCGAATTTTTATTATTTTTAGCGCTATTTATGAAACGTCTCGCATACGCTCTAACGGCAGGTGTTTTATCAATGGCATTTTGCCAATCTTCTCTCGTGATGTTATTTATCAAACTTTCGGTCGTCGTTTCGTAAAAATTACGACTCCTGCGCGGCAAAACATTTCTTAATTTCGCTACCGGAAATAAATCTTTTTCAAATTTTGCCGAATGGTTTTCAAAACGTTTACGATGAAGTTTAAAATCTTTGACATTCCCTTTTAAATATTTATAAACGTAATCGATCGGTAAATTCGTAGGAACGGGAGCGTTGTTTTTCCTTTTAGTTTTCATCTCATCAACTTTGTTTTTCGGTTACAATTTTTACAAATCTGGAAAAGGGAAGGCATTTCGTCGCGACATCGCGTTTGCCGGATATAAAAATCGAATCGAGGATTATCGCAGCAAGTCTTTTTCTCGATCTGATTTCGCCACGCGTCGCACTCTTTTACAGAAAACAAAGGCTTCATGTTGATCGTAGCGGTTTTGATTCTTGTCTTTTATTATTGGTTTATTTACTCTCGCGAGGAATCTGTCGATCCCGTTCCGATGCACGTCCCACACGCGTTTCCGGGTAATTTTACGTTCGAACGAGATCGCCGCCATCCGAATCGAGTGATATTCGACGATCAAAAGGAAACGTGGTCGTTCAATCTCGAAAAAGAATATTTTTTCAATCAATCGCGAATTACGGAAAAAGGTCCTTGTTTCGGTATTTCGGACGATCTCGTTCCTGCCTCGGGTAAATTATTATACGAGTATATTGCGGCAGAAAAAGTGAAGCATTCCAAGGAATTGGTCGATTTTCAACTTCAATTTTCTATACAACAAGGAAATCTTTTCTACTTTAAGTGTTTGAATCAAAATATCGAGTCGCTATACTCGTGTCCCATGGGTACGGTGTTTGATCAAAATCGATGCACGCAAATCAATTCCTGTTTTCAAAACAATCATTTGGTGTTACAAGTGGCAGATGACGTTTATTCGAAATGTGTGAACCACGACCCCGATCATAAACAGTGTCCCGACGGAACGTTTTTTTTCTACGATACGTGTCGACCCGTCGATATTTTTCAAAAATGCGAAAATCCACGCGATATCTTTAAATTTAATTCGACTTCCTACATCGAATGCGACGCGTTTAAAAACCCTATATTAAAACATTGCCCTCCGGGAACAAAACTGTTTGAGGACGGCACAGAATGCGAAATGGATATTTGCGAAGGACAACGGGATAACGTCAAAATTCCTTTACCGGAGATTCGCGATCGCGTGTTTCGATATTCGAAAGGATTTGCCACGTGTAAAAATGGTCGCGTCGAAAAACAAACAATGTGTCCGAATACATGGTATAGTCCCGAAACAGAAGAAGATCTCGATGACGTACCGATGGTATATAACGGGAAATTGCAAATTTGCGAAATTCCGTCACTTTGCGAAAATGTACACGTCGACAATTCGACGGTACACGTACCTTCTCGAAAATATAAAGCGTTTTCGAAAATATTTAAACCTTTGGAATTGATCGACAAACAAATCAGTTTCACATGCGAAGAGAACGACGACGATGATGATGATGGACGATTATCCACGAAACATAAAAACGATCACACTCCGTATTTCCACGTGGAAAATTTCCAATTGGTAGATTCTTGCGAGAATTCGACCGCTAAAGTATTTCATTCGCACGATTTTCTAGATTATTTCGATTGCGATACGGGTACTTTTATGTTGTGTCCTTTCGGTACGTATTTCAACGGGATCGAGTGTAAAGCGCCCGATCCCACCGCGTTTAACGTCGACGGTAAAATATCTCTTTTCAAAATGTCAAATTTAGAAGAAAATGGATGGATAAAACCATTAGATTACAGTCATCACGACCCACCTCATTGCAACGAAATGAATGAAATACTCATCAAAAGTTTTAATGTTTGCGCTCATCACGAATGCGAATCGTATCCGTTTTTAAAACAAATTCCGTTTGCAATCTATTTAAACGGTGGAATGTCTTTTTGTGTATTCGAAGACGGAAAAATCCAAAGACGAAATATTCCCATGAGAAAAGGACAAAAATTCCAATTTTGGTCCCAAACCTTTACAAAAGAAATCGAAGATGACAACGTCGATGTCGATGATGCTAGTCAAGAAGAAACCTGTGAACCGGGAGAACACATCCGTTCGAAAAATCCCTTTTACAATATGATGATTTATAAAACGTGTTTGCATCGTCAACCGTTCGTGTTTTGTCCATCGGCGTTAACGCAATCTATCGAACAGGGTACGTTGAACTATTTTGCTTGCAAACCCAAACCAACGGCATATTTCGACTTTCTAGATCCTAATGTCACGAAAACATTCGGTAAAAATGTACTGAAAACTATTTATCCCAGACAAAATGATAACGTATTAATGAAAGGTCGAAGCGTAAAGTCGTTATGGACACGCGACGGTATAATTGTACCGCCAAACGAAGAGATTGAAATTACGACCGGAAACGCGAGGTTAAAAATCGAATATAACATATTGACTACTTATCCACCTTCCGCGAGATATGAAAATGAACAATTAATAGGTTATTCATTGGGAAGTCAATCCTATATGCTAGGAAAAGGTGGTACTAAATTACCTCAAACTCTTTTGAATCACGACATTATAATGAATTCTGAATATTAAAGATGAACGATCGTTTTTTGAGCGAAGGTGTATTATTATATTCTACGTGTTATATCAGCACTATTTTATTAGCAGTCTCGGTGATAACAAATCGATGGATATTTTTATTGTTTGTCGTTTTAACTTTAGCACTCAGCGCATATATGGCTTATTTAATTTCGACTAAGCCACAACATTTGATAATTGCGGGTCAATTTGTAGAATCATGGTTAAAAAGCGTCTACGGAAAAGTATCGATCGCTTCTTCGAGTAGACCTCAGGCACCCGCAAATAATCCCGTCGTAAATGAAAATCCACAACCTAAAAACGGTAATGAACCACCAAAATAATATTTTCAAACATTTTTTTTAAAAAATAGAAGAACACCTAGAAAAATATAAACTCATGTTACCAGATTTGAAAAAAAAAAAAAAAAAAAAAAAAAAAAAAAAAAAAAAAAAAAAAAAAAAAAAAAAAAAAATATATATATATATATATATATATATTTTTTTTTTTTTTTTTTTTTTTTTTTTTTTTTTTTTTTTTTTTTTTTTTTTTTTTTTTTTTTTTTTTTTTTTAACGTTGTTTGAGTACACATTTTATATTTTTCAAATCTTGCAACATGAGTTTGTATTTTTCTGAATTTCCGTTCCTTTTCAACCAAAGCATGACATTTTTCAACGCTGAATATTTTCTTTGAAGTTGGTATATGTAGACGTAAATTCCCTCCCTCAACCAAACTTCTTTATTTTTAAACAAAGGAATCCAATGTGTACACACTTGCCGACACGTATCTTTAAATAATCGATTTTGAAAGGAACATACCATCGGAGACACGTATCGTACGGGATGCTCTACATTCGTATCATCCACTTGATAGTAAATTCCGGGGATTTTATCTTCGTCGAAAGTGATTTCGCATTTATAAAACTCGGACGGAATAGTATAGAGCGATTCGTGATTCAACGAAGCTTGTAGTATTTTATGCAGTTTTTTCGCAGAGGCTGCATTGGGACGTTCTCCGATTGAATTTTTAAAATGCTTGCATATTTTTTCGTACACGAAATGATACCAAGTGTTCCAAGATTCGAATTTTTTTGAATTTCGTTTAAAAATGCGAAATAGAGCCAATTCTTCCAAACTCATGCGTCTATTTAATGACGCAAAATACAAAATGACCAAATGCTTAAAAACATAATTTTTCGCCAAGAGTTTTATTCCGATTGGATCGTAAATCGATGAAACGTATAAAGTATTGTAACGAAAGTCACTTTTCAATATACAATCTTGTGGAAATAAACGTACCAATAATAAATAAATGGAAATGGGAGTTCCGTTGTGACATTTAAAATGTAAAATGTCAGGAATGTTATCCAAAGTAGAATCGTCGGAAACGATAACGCAGGGTTTAGAAACGTTTTTGGATGAAAAATTTAAAATTTGTGCCGCTATATAAACACAAACTTTAAAACGAACTGCTATAAAATATACACCTTTAGAGTAATTACCATAAGCTTCTACATAATCGGTGAAATTCGCAGTTGTATACATGACTATCTTTTTTTTCGCACAATCATCAGGTATTTAATGGAACTTTCAAAACAACAAAAGATTTAAAAAAAAAAAAAAAAAAAAAAAAAAAAAAAAAAAAAAAAAAAAAAAAAAAAAAAAAAAAAAAAAAAAAAAAATATATATATATATATATATATATATATATATATATATTTTTTTTTTTTTTTTTTTTTTTTTTTTTTTTTTTTTTTTTTTTTTTTTTTTTTTTTTTTTTTTACAACGCATTAATTTTTCGAAATGTAATGCTTATGCGTACACCCTTCATTTTCATTTCGGGTCGTATACAATGAGTAAAAAAATCATTGGTCGGAGGATACATAATGTATAAACTACCATGTTTTAATGGGATACGTGTATTAGTGTAATTCTTGCGATTAAAAATTATAGTCCTCGTATCTCCAAAGCTTAAACATGCTATTGGTGTATGTTTATCTAAACAAGATTCATCATCTTTATGTTCTGCTATTCCAGAACTTCCATCTGGGTAATAATTTAACAAGGCATAATTAAATTTACAACCAGAAGCGTACTCAACGTCTTTTTTTAATTCGAGCATCCACAAAGTCCACGAAGTAGTGGGAACGTTAATTCCTGAATAGGTATAGGATACGCCCTTGTCTCCGAAAGCAAAAATTGACCTCTTTGGCGTATATATTTTCCCATATATTTTAACATTTTTTCTTTGAAAGTTTAACTGAGATAATTTAACAAAAAATCTATCAGATTTTTCCTTTGAATAAAAATTTTCAAAATATTTTAGACAAAGACCATGTTTATCTATATTAACAAAGGAAGTCATTCTTATCAGCTATTTTTTGTTCGCAAAAAATATACAGTTGGAAAAAAAAAAAAAAAAAAAAAAAAAAAAAAAAAAAAAAAAAAAAAAAAAAAAAAAAAAAAAAAAAAAAATTTTTTTTTTTTTTTTTTTTTTTTTTTTTTTTTTTTTTCAATATTCAATTTCATCGTCTCCCTCGTTGCTGTTTGCAGTGACATGTAGTTCGTGTTGTTTTAATTGTTGGATTAATGTTTGATAATTTAACAAGTAATAATTTTCCATTAATTTTATGCAACCTATGTTTGAAGGCATTTTATAATCCACGTTCTTTTTCGACATTTCCATATTTGTTGCTAGAGATTTTCTAAATCGTCGCGGTAATGCTATCGATATTCCAACAACTAAATGTGCATGGTTTCGTAAAACGTCGTACGCATTCAATAATAAAAGGTAAGCTTCGTGAGCATTCTTTGCATCTTCTAAATCTATGCAAACGCGTTGTTCATAATCCGTTTCTGGCAAAGTTTGCCACATTTTCGAATGAAACAAATCCGGACGTAATACGAAATCGGCATCGAGATCTTCCACGATCGATTCGACGACTCGCGGTTCTATTTTTGTCAATAGACGATCGTTGTACAAACTGCCTCCGAAATGTCGAGCGCAAACATAAATATTTTTTCTTCGGAAAGAAATATAAGCGTGACTCGAAAACACCATCATGCGTTTACAATAACTCGGTTTTAAAATAATTTGTCCGAAATCCGGTTCTAACCAAATTAATAAATCGCAGCATGTTTTTTCATCGTCGTCGATGTTTATGTGACAGAAACGAATTTCCGAATCACTTTCGAAATGATGATTTATATAATAATCGATCGCGCTCGGTTGTCTGCCCATATTTCCAAATACGATAACAATGGGTTCCGATCGCGTAAAAATATCCATGACTATCACGTTACTTTTATTTATACTATATAAAGCACCCGTTCATTAAAGCGGACATCTGGAGAATGGATTCGTGTTAATCTTTCCTTTACATTCCTGCAAATACGATTCGAACCATTCTTTAAATTCATCTTCGTCCAAACCGTGAGTATTAGCGATTAACCGTCTAACGCCGTCTTCTCTCAAAAATTTAGCGTCGGCATGAACGTAACCCGGCTCTAATAAATCTTCTTCCGGAATCGTTTTATGAGTTTCGAGTATATCGTCGTATCCGAGACAAAAAATGACATCGTAGCTAAAAAAATAAAGTTGATCGTCTACCGGTAAATGTGTATTTTGTATGACAAACATGTAAAAGGTCGACTTTGGATCATCTCGATATAATCTAAATTTCGGGTATCTGAAATGAACCCAACGGTACTGTCGATTCGGATCGTCTGCGGGATTTTCTATCGGATATTTTTGTTTGTCTGACATTGTTAAACTTTATTTCTTTTAACATGATATCGTGAAAAAATTCTTGCATCGTGTTTAAAGTTCCAGTGATTTTATTTTTTAACGTCATCGGAATGACAAAGGTTACATTTTTTTCTTGTTTTTTACCATATTTTTTTTCTAAAAAACGAAGACAAATTTTATCGGATAAGTGTTTTGCTAGAGGTCCCAAAGTTTTAAAGTCTTTTCTGGTAAATACCGTAAAATACTCTACGTGAACCTTGTGTTGTTTAAATATTTTTATAAAAAGTTCATTTGTAAAACCTTTACATCCTAAATTATTCTTCAAATCTGCAAAAATATCGAAACCGGGAGTCGAAGCGATAAGTATAACATACTTGGGTTTAGGTATCGTATTAAAAATTCTCGTACATTTCCAGTGTTTAAACATGATTATCATTTATTTATATAAATAAAGAGTAAAATATGTCGTACGTAAAAAAATATGAAAAATGGTGCAAAGAGGTACAAATAGATAAAAATGATGAAAAATCTTTGTTGGAACACGTAACCTATTTAGCAAGACATCGTCAATCTTCTTATGTTCGCAATGCTTTTAATAAAATTAAATCCGCTTTATTTCCAAAAGATACTGCATTGAAATGGAAAAAGGTACAAAAGCAATTATCGACGGAACAATCATCCGTACCGACGGAAAAATCAACGACACAGAGTGAGGAATCACGGGTATCAACTAAACGATCGAAACGGAAATTTACAGAGGATCAGTTGAAACGTATTAGAGAAATTAGTGTAAAGAACTACGAAATTGACGAACTCTCACTGTTAACTTTATTGCTTATGGAAACAGATTTAAGACCAAAACATTGTTATTCAAAAAATTTGACATTACCGACAACGTCTAGTGACCCGATACGAGAAGCGTTATTTCTTTTTGTCGCGGGCGTACCTAAACCAGCATTCACACGGCGTCATCAAGCCTATTTGCAAGCGTTTAAAAAGAGGATGAAAAAATTGCTAAACGTTGATGATTGCACGTTTCAAATGCTAAGTCGAACAAAACGTGCAAATGTAATACGCTAAAAAAAAAAAAAAAAAAAAAAAAAAAAAAAAAAAAAAAAAAAAAAAAAAATTTTTTTTTTTTTTTTTTTTTTTTTTTTTTTTTTTTTTTTTTTTTTTTTTTTAAGGTTGTGTTTTTCAAATGGTAAAGAGTTGCGTTAGAAAATTTTGTACCAAAAAAATGTAATACACCTTTTGGTTTAGATTTGACTTTATCGACATTCCATTGTCCGTTTTCGTAAACTATTCAGAGTTTTTGAAAAAAGTTATCCAAAAGTGTAAATTCTTCTAGACTCGCTGAAGTTTTCAACCAAAATTTGTTATTTCCTATACCCATTTCGAAAAAATCTGTATTTGACATTCTATCGGAAACAAACAATACGCCGTGGTCGGCAACAATGCCGTCGATCGAGATTTCGATAGGTTGCTTCGTCATCATCCTTAATTATTACTTCGCGGGAATCGTGAGACGTTACAATAATTCGAAGCAAAACGTTTCATTTAGCAAAAAATTTTTTACCCATTTAGCAATTGTAATAAAAAGAATCGTTTTAGCACGACGCACCATACGTCGATCGTCGTAGTTTTGGCATTTTCTACATTGAATGTACCATTTTCTTCAGCGATACCGACTTTGTCGAAAAATTCTTTCAAAAAATAATAATTTGTCTCCAATATTCGTTTTAAAACAAAATTTTCCGTTACCGAGGAATATGTCTACGAGATCTCCTTCTATCGACGTTTCTTTGACATGTAATACTCGCTCGTCCGTATTTATATTGGATACTAAAATATTGATACAGTGCTCCATGGGTGGGGGAGGAGTCATCCGTCTTTATTGTCACCCGAAATATCGTTCGATTAAAATTTTAAAAGCTTCTTCCGACATTAAATCGGTGTGTTTAAAAATTCGCAACGCATCGCGTTCGACAATCTCTTCGCCATCCATCAGTCGTCCTAAATAATCAATGTAAAGTCCCTGTAAATTATAAACCATTCTCGAATATCCGTATCCCGGTTGCCAAATATTATTTTGTTTTAATAATCCATCGTACGCGATTGTCGTATGGCTGACGGCTTCTTCGGGTGTCATTCCGGAATAATATGAGTTTGTTATTCCGTCACCTATGGATCCAAACATTTGGTACAAGTGTTGAAAAGATCCCTTCGCTCCCGCACGTATTTGCGTCGTCAAACAATAGTCTTTATTTTTAACGAGATTTTCGAATTGCTCGTACGATTTGTCTTTGGCACAGTCGATTAAATCGTGGATTTCGCCCAGAGTGATTGCGAAAGGTTTTCGTTTGGTCATGGCGTCGATATAAAAAAGTCGCATTTTATCGATACAATCGAAAGCAAATTCCGAACCGTACAAATCGTAAATGACGCGAAACGTTTTATTTAAATCGTTTAGCTTAACCGGTAGAAAATCGATCTCGTCGAAAAATATGTGATAGGCCACTTTCATGTCGCTACACGCTGTCAATTTTATTCCCGATGTGAAACTACCGAGATTTTTTTCTGAATTTAAAATTTCTTGACATTCCACCTGCGATTGCATGTTCTGGAAGATATATACATTAGCCTCGTCCCCGTCAAAGTCTGCATGCATAATATCTGCAATTTCGACCGGAATACCAAAACAGGCGTGTTGCCACACCCCTTTAACACGTAGGGTGCAAAAATTTTCCGGTAGCAGCGAAGGCATTCTGTTCAAAATGATCCATTTTCCGACGCAATGATATAATTCTTGCGCTCGTTCGGGTAAAATAATTTCATTGGGGCGTAACGTAGTTTCGGGAACGATCATTGCACGCATGGAATAACAACAACGTTTCCCGAAAGCAATCTGTCGAAAAAATGTATTTTTTCCTTGCGATCGTTTGAGTAAGGAGCCGTGAATCAAAGGAGCTTCTTGTAATTGTTTATAAAAAACGGGTATTTTCGATCTGGGTTGAATTTCCGTCGTGCGTTTCGTGATAGGTTGTCCGGAAACAAATTTCATGACCTTTTCGTAAACGAGCGTCGTGGGAACTTGCCAGTAAATCGAATCGGGTAAAATGAGAAAGTCTTGAGGATACGGGAGTCGTCGACCCGTCAAACCGGGAAGCGTAAATGTAAAATTTTTTGTGTCGACGTATAAAGATTCGACTTTATACCAAGGCGAGGGATTGGTATAAAATGTATTACAACAAATTTCAAAATTAATATCTTTCCCATCACCGTGTTTAAAAGCTAATGTTTTTTCGCAATGTTTACAATTTTTAGCAATAAAATTACCTCTTCGCCACGTTTTTAAAATTTGAATCATTTCTATCGGTTGATAGCGCAAACGACAAGTATCGCCGTTTAAAAGACTCACCGTATAATTCGACGCCGTCATTATTTGTTTGAAAAAAACGTTGTTCTTTTTCGAATAGTCTAATACAAATACATATTTGTATCAAAAAAAAAAAAAAAAAAAAAAAAAAAAAAAAAAAAAAATTTTTTTTTTTTTTTTTTTTTTTTTTTTTTTTTTTTTTTTTTTTTTTTTTTTTTTTTTTTTTTTTTTTTTTTTTTTTTTTTTCATGGTTCTCGTAACGCTCGATATCTCTGAAGCCATGGTGTTTCCGTAAATATTTTTTTATGCACCATATCTACTAAATATTTATTTTCTTGTGTTTTATCTTTCCATGCAATTACATCAATAAAAGATTTAGGTAAAGTATAATAATGAGCTTGATCTTTCAAAGATAATCCAATCAGTTTTTTTTCAATTTCAATGATTGGTAATGATGACTTAGTATCAACTATACTTGCTAATAGTTCATCCCACTCCATTTTCAAACTAGTCTTGGTTTTTTTTAACTTTCAAAATTTTAATTATGTTATCTTTTAGTTCTTTCCATCAATATTATTTATCAAAAAAAAGGAAATGAACAAAAGAGATCGATATTATTTTTATGATGAATATAACCGACCAAAATTTCGAAAAAATGGTGATCAAATGCAAATTTATGAACGAAATCCCAATGGATCGCAAATATATCCTAAAGTTGGATATCCGTTTGCTCATTCAATCGATAATAAACCTTATTACGCAAAAGATTTTTATGGAAACGAATATTATCCGATTCGTAGAAGAATGTCATGTGTGATTAAAAATGAATCAGGGAAAAAACCACAATTTGCATTATATTCTAACGGAGCGGAAAAATATCCACACGATCGTTCAGGTAATGAATATTATTTAACCGTTAATAAATTACCTTATTTATGCCGAGATGTTAACGGTAAAGTCTACTTTTGTAAAGATAGAAGAGGACACGAACTAGTACCCTGGAATTATTGTACAATTTCAGAAAAAATACTCAAACGATACGACTCGGCAAAAAATATTGTCTTTATCAAGGAAAAAGAATGTTGTCCAAAAATTTGTAATTGCGTTATTAAATTACCATCATGCTTGTTATAAATAAATTCAAAGTCATTTTTTTTCGCAGTAAAATTAAAGTAGGATAAATGATGCATTTATAAACAAAGATAACGACAACGTTATTTAAAGTGATCGTATTATGTCACCTAAGGACAAATACTACTCGTATAGTGAATTTGGAGACGCAAGGTTTCCGAAAAACACCGATGGGACTGAAATTTACTTAAAAGATCGTAAAGGAACAGAAATTTATCCTAAATCCGGTTATCCGTTTGCGCATTCACGAGAAAATAAATTTTATTACGCGAAAGATAATCACGGTAACGAATATTAACCGCTTCGTAACAAAATGTCTGTAATGTTAAAATCTAATAATACGAACATGCCGATATTTGCTTTATACGAGGATGGAAATCAAAGATATCCGTCTGATAAAAATGGTAACGAATATTATATTGTTCATGAAAATTGCCCGTTTTATGCAGATTGAAAAATGGAAACGTTTCTTTTTGTCGTGATAAAAACGGACGAAATCTCTTTCCTTGGAATTATAGCCCACGTACCGAAAAAATAATTTGGAAAATTGACTCCGCAAACAACTTTGTATTTACAAGAGAACGAGACATCTCTTTAGCTGTGTTGAAATTAATTTACAACATGTTTAAAAAAAAAAAAAAAAAAAAAAAAAAAAAAAAAAAAAAAAAAAAAAAAAAAAAAAAAAAAAAAAAAAAAAAAATATATATATATATATATATATATATATATATATATTTTTTTTTTTTTTTTTTTTTTTTTTTTTTTTTTTTTTTTTTTTTTTTTTTTTTTTTTTTTTTTTTTTTTTTATTGATCATTTACGAAGTATTGACAATGTTTAACTCCTTGACAAATATAGTCCAGCATGATCCAATTTAAATTTGAATTCAGTAATAAACTATAAAAATATAATACGTATAAAAACGTTACATCGAACTTTAAGTCATTTGTTTGAACAAATTGTTCCACCATAGACTGTATTTCGTCAAAAACTTTTCCTTTTTTGCGAATGAAAGGAAATTTTTTATAATCAATTTCCATAACGTTAGAATTGTCGATTAGTTTATACAAAAAACCCTCATTCGAATTTAAAACATACTTTATGTGTTCTATTCCCAACGATCGATATTTTTTTATAAATTCGAGTGTCACATCGTAAATACCGGGTAAAAATTTGTTTTCAACAAAAAAATCGGTAAATTTTTGAATATTTTCGCTTCTTATCAAAGAAATATGTGTATCGATTTTCAAATTCGTTTTTTTTAACATTTCCAAGTCGTAATACTTGTCAAATAAATTCATCTCTACTTATTAATTTATCCTTGCTTTTTTATGTGGATTTTTTATCATGACATTTTGATAAGATATGAAAACGTTCTCCGCTTTTCTTTTTTTCGCAGTCTTTTTAGGATTCGCCTCATAATTTTTAGATTCATCGGCTTGCGATCCAAATTCACCGACATCATCATCATCACCATTATCTACTACCTCTTCATAGTCATAGTCTTCGTCGTCGTCGTCGTCGTCGTCGAATATCGAAGTTACTTTTGACACAATCGTATCGTTTGTCGTTTGAACACGATATTTTTTGAAAGCTTTATCAAAACGCAGCAAAAGGTAATCTTCTTGAAACTGTGTAATTTTGTACGCCGTGAAAAATTTTCGAATCATCGTTGTAATTTCTTGCGTAGACGTCATTGCTCCGGGAACTACCTGGACATCCGCAAATTGAACAAATTGTTTGAAAATATCTGCATTTTGTAAATAATATTCTTTAAATTCAATTAATTGCTTTGGAACTGGACGATACCGAATTAATCCTTCTTCTTTTACGTTCATGTTATGAACGAGATGTTGATACATGTAGAGAAACAAACCCCGATACGATCCTTCGACAACCGACGTGTCTGCGTGTAACGGATACCTTCCGTGAGTTAATTGAAATTTTAAATATTTAGGATATTTTGTACCGAACGTCGATTCGAATGGAAATGCGACTACCCTGTCTTTAAAAGCGTCGGTCGCGATACATTCCGGAAACGTATTGGTACAAGCGAATATTTTAGAGGTAGGAATTCCTCCTTGATTCGACTCGTACAAATTCCTAAAACTCGTCGAACTATTACCCGTAATCTCTTTCAGAAGGTTCTCGTTTAATTTCCCCCCCATCTCTTCAACGCCGACGAATCGTCCACCAAACAAAGATGTCGCCAATTCCGGTTGGGCATTTAAACCGCTGTTATTGTTTGTGATATTGACGCTTCGAATTAAATGACCGTATCCCCCGAAAATTCTCACCATCAATTCCATCAATTTACTTTTACCGTTTCGCGTTTCGCCTTTAAATATAAAAAGTTTACGTTCGTAATTAGTTGCGATCAAACAACTCGATAAAATATCGGTGAGATACATGAGAACGTCATAGTCGAACGTGGCATAGATGCAAAGATTCGCGAAGCATTTCAACATACTCTCCAACAATTCCGAGGACACCTTTTCGGGAAACACAGATATCAACGCGTTTAATATTGTACTATTTGGTTTTTTGGTCAAAAATATTTTTGTGAGAAATTTGTAAAAAAAAGGTCGACTCGTCAGCGTCGTATACATTCGAACGATATCCGTATTCGTCCGAACCCGTTTCATCGTTTGTCTGTCGAAAGGAACACCGAGTCTTTTTTCGGATAAAAAAAATTCCGGTACCGTACCTCCAACGTGACCCGTCAATAAATCCAAAATACCTTTCTCGCACCGCAACATGTACTTGTGATGATCCATTTCGATGGACGTGCGTTCGACGTTCGTTTCCGAATGAATATTTGCTATTAAAAGAGAAATGTTGACATTTTGAAACAAATCCATATTTTGAGCGCCTTGTTGCCTAGAGAACATTTGAATTTTACTCCAGATGGAATTGACAATATTAACAATTTCCATCTTATCCCTCACTTCGTACCAACACTCGTGTAAAAAGTTCCACATGTACGTTTGTGTTTTTTTGGAAGAATTTTTCATGGTGGCCGTAATGAACGGGAAATGTCGTTTTTGTAGATGATGAATGATGTCGACGATTTGATCTGCCGTGGACGCGTAAAGAATCGACGCTTTCCTTTCGCGAACGATCGAATCCAATTTTTTTTCTAAACTCGTTACTTTTTTAGACATGTTGGATGTGCAATATAGAATGGTATTCATGGAAAATTGACTCGATACCATTTTTAATATTTCCGGATTAACATCCTCTAAACGATTTAACAATTCTTGTAAATCGGAACAACCGGCTAAAAGAGATCGTAATAATTGAACGAGGTACCTGGAATCCTTTTTGAGATGTACACATAGGGTATAAAAAATGGGTAAAAAATAATATCCTTCGTCGAATAAAAGTAACGATTTTAAAGGATGCGGGTTATCGATAAATTGAGCGTTATCGGAACGAATAGCCGTATTGACGGTTTTAAACACATCTTCCGGAATCTGAAGAGGTGATTTTAATCGATTCGTCCAAACCTTATAAACGGGATTAATCGTTTGTATATTTGTAATATAATGGGCATTTTCCGAAAAGTAATGAAACGTCAAAAGCCAATTTTGAGATTCTTTAAAATGTGGCTTGGGACCTTTTAAAATGTACATGGTATCGGTTTCCTGATACGTGAAAGCTGCGACAACATCATATTTTTCTTTTTCGTCGACATTTTTAGATATGATGGTGGGATAAGACATTTTGTGAACCGGATCGAACGGTGTGGGTACGGGCATCATCATTTCTAAAACGTGCGAGTATACATCCGAAGCTTTCATGTATACGAGTTTTCTGAAAAACGAAGTCTCGTTTTCTTTTTTCCGTTTGAATGATTTCTTTACGATATCGAAATTTATTTCGAAAGTTGTCGCGTTTCGAAAATCGAGACACGTGGTTTCTTTTTCATCGTAATAATACACCAAAACGGGAAAATATTTTTCAGTGTTTGGTTTAGACGTGTTTGCGAGTGTAAAATTTTTCGGAATATCTAATTTGATAACGGATCCGCACGTGTAATTAGAAAACAATAACGGTTGAAGTTGAGCACAAAAACGAACGTAGTCATCGTTAGAAATGGTAATTTCGGGTAAATGAACATGAATTCCCGAATACGAATTGCGACGAGAGACGATAACGGTAAAATTTTTTAAATTCATAAAATGATTTTTTAGTAAAGGTTCCACAATTTCCAAGTAATATTTTATCCCAATATCCGAGTGTTGAATCGTTTGTTCGGGAATTCGGATATCGATATCAAATACGAGTGCATGGTGAACTGCGAGTGTTAGATCCAAAGTGAAAAAATAATTTTTGTCAATGCTTTTTCGAGTAAAATATCGAGAAAAATGATTAAATTGTCGTTTTTCGATCGAATAAATGCCACCGCTCATATCATATATGATATAACAATTTTGATACGTTTTTGGATCAATCGATTTAATGTTAGCTTTGCGAACTAAAGAAGGATGCATTTTCAATCGCACTTTGTTTTTTCCCCATTAGTTTAAAAAGCAAAAATGTCACTCTTTTCGAGTGAGATTGCATATGTTGTAAAAAAAAAAAAAAAAAAAAAAAAAAAAAAAAAAAAAAAAAAAAAAAAAAAAAAAAAATATATATATATATATATTTTTTTTTTTTTTTTTTTTTTTTTTTTTTTTTTTTTTTTTTTTTTTTTTTTTTTTTTTTTTTTTTTTTTTTTTTTTTTAATAATGAACTAAACGTTTTGTGTTTTTTTAAATTTCCACTTTTAGATATTACATGTTATCCTAAATTCTAACATTCAAACTCGTTTTTTTTTTCAGGTTACTGTGACTTACCTTCTGTTCGACATGGTGCTCGATAAAAAGCTTAAAATAACAACTACCGCCAATACAATTGAAACCACGAGTGCAAAATTCGTTTCGGGAATGGGTTGGCAATCTAAAGATCTTGTTGACCATCCATTCTCACGACACACCGCAAAGTATGTCGAATCTTTACATTTAAACTGGACCTTTTCTCCTTCTGCGTAGAAAGGCTTATCCGGAACTGTAATCGCGTTTCTCACATCGTTTGTGCAAAATATTTCTTCGCAAGTGGGTTCTTCGCCATTCCACACGCCATTAAATTCACATTTTCTTAATTTAGGACCCGACAATCGAAAACCCTTGTTGCACGAGTACCTGGCAACGTCATTGTCGTTTGCATCGTATTCGACACTCCCGTTCATAATATCCGGTAATTTATCGCATGGAATTTTGGGTGCACAAACACCGTTTATCCATTCGGCGACACCGTTAGTGACTTTACACGTCACTTTGTCGAATAATGCTACATGTACATCGTCACATTTATATTTGAAAGTCGTACCGGGTCCAAATGGACCTTGTAATAACGCATATGCCTCCGGTTCGAGATCCAAATAACCGTGTTGTATCATAGGAATATCTGCACAAGCCATTTTCTTTTAAATTTGGATCGTTTTCCTTTTTTATTCGTTAATTAAAATTCATACCGAATCTCTCAACCGGTAACGTTTTCACCCGTAAACTGGAAAATAGTTTTTTTTAATTCATGAAACGATTGGAAAATTATCGTTATTATTTTCGTAGAAATCGATATGATTTCGAGCGCTCGTGATGATTTTTTGAAATGACGTTATAAATCGACTATCCAATTTAACGCCGGCAATCATTACCTGATCATCGAATTTGCTTTCGATCGTCGTACAGGGCGGTGGCGCTCCGTATCGTACGCTCGAGTGTAAAAAAGGTCCACAATCACATTTTTTTGTTTTCGAGTTCCAACCGAGAGTTGGTTGATTCGGAATATCGTTTAAACAATAATCGACGGAACACGTGAATTGGGTCGTCTGAACCATCCTATTATTGTTTTTATCGAGAGAGCCGCAATGACATTGATATCGAAACGTTTCTCCGTCCGGTAATAATTCGTAGTAATCCTCGATTACAGAGTCGATTATGGAATTTCCCGTTTTTTTATCGATCAATATGTTTAAATCGTTATCTTTCGCATCGACATTTTTACACGCAATCATGTTATTGCCGGCCCAAACCGCTTCGTTTCGAGCGACACACAACCATCCCGTCATTGAAAAAATTGGAATGTTAGATTTTTGATTGCATTCCGAAAATCCGGTAGGCAAGCAATAAACACCCGGTTCGATTTTTTTATCGAACATGATGATATGGTCTTTTTTCGTAACGATCACTTTTTGGAAATGATCATTCTGACATATCAATTCACAATCGCACGATTCTTCATTTTTACATCGATATCCACGCATCAAACATTGATTCGTTTCGATAGAATCGAATGTAGTGAACGGTTTCGAAGAATGTTCGCGTCGATGAACACGTAAATCTATATTTTGACGGTAAAACAAATTAAAAATTGTAATTGCGATAACTAATAAGAAAATCAAAGCAATGAAATTAATATTCATCGGATTATGCTTACTATTACTCTTATTTTCGCCTTTATTTATACCGTGGACCGATTATTACGTGTGCGTATGGACGATCGTCAAAAAAGAAACCTATCTCATTCGAATTTTTCCGCAAGACGAATTTCTAATTATCGATAAAAAGATTCCCTATCTGTACGTAAAACATTCGAAGAAAAACGCTATACGTTTAGATACGATGAGAAAACATCAATTTATTCATTACAAATATCTTTTGCCGAAAATGAATCATTTGCCTCGCATTATCTGCTACCCGAACACGATCAAAACGATTCGTGGTGTTTTACAATTTATCAATGACGGTAGTCACTGATGTGGGTGAATTTGGTACGTATAACATGAGTGGATCCGAAGCAATATAAATATTCGAGTATTTAAGAAATTTTTCTTCATTTTTTAAATTGAGTGATTTTAAAAATCGATCATACATGAATTTAAGCTCTTTTTTTGATGCAATATTCTGAATCGGGTGATAGAAAAACGCGTCGTTACCGTTTGAATTAAAGAAAATAACTGGTACATTTTCCCAATTACCAGAATTTAAAAGATAATATTTAAAAAGTCTCTGACTGTTTCGAATCGAGTGTCGGACTTTGAAATAATATTCTGCACATTCTTCCATGTTATACTTTACTTTTTAAACTGGACTCGATTTGTATTGAAGGGAATCCATTTCGGATTGCTTTTATCGTTACAAGCCGATAGAAAAAAGCGGTACAATTTCGGAGGATAACAATGAATTTTTGGATATTTTTCTTTAATGAGTTGCGTTAATTTTCGATGATGGGGGATTCCATAAAAACCAACGCATTTTATTTTAGCAAATTTCAAAAACATTAAGAATAATTCAAATCCCTCTTTGCAAGCGATACTTTTATAATTTAGACTTATACGAAAAGGATATAATGGAAAGATTGAAAACCATGGTTCATCTAGACGAATATCGACATCGGGAAACATGACGAGTAAAACAGATGTGCTTTGATTCATTAATGTATTTAGCATTGGTGGGTCGGGATCAAAGTAAGAAAATGTCGGCATGGAACTATAGATATGCACTAGCTCTATCCATTTTTGAATAAACTCCTTAACGAGTTTTTTATTATAACAAACAAATTGCTTCAAATAATATTCTCGAATAAATATTTCGGTTTTCCAAAGATCGAACATGTCTTTATCAAGCATTAAAAAGCAAGATCGATTTAAAAAAATATATCTTGCGAGATAATAACTATATTATCAACTCTGAATTAAAAAAAAAAAAAAAAAAAAAAAAAAAAAAAAAAAAAAAAAAAAAAAAAAAAAAAAAAAAAAAAAAAAAAAAAAAAAAAAAAAAATATATATATATATATATATATATATATATATATATATATATATATATATATATATATATATTTTTTTTTTTTTTTTTTTTTTTTTTTTTTTTTTTTTTTTTTTTTTTTTTTTTTTTTTTTTTTTTTTTTTTTTTTTTTAATGTTTTGTGTCAAATAATGTAAATATACTTAACATCATAATTGCTACGATAATCACAACAATCATGTGTATAAAATTAAATGATTTCCTAAAAGGTAAACAAGTTTTAGGTAATTCGGACCATTTTCCATTCGAGCATTTCGAATCTGTCATAGAATCTCGACATTTAAATGTAGCCTTTTCACCGTCTCGAAAAAAACTTTTATCTGGGATCATAACCGCATTTTTTATAATGTTTGTACAAAAATTTTCTTGACAATACGGTTCATTTTCACTCCATTTACCATCGGTTTGACAGATTCTTATTTTAGGACCGATTAAAATATGATTATAAGTACAAACATATTTCGCTTCGTCATTTACAAATCTATCCTCATAATTGACCACTCCATTATCGGGATGAGGAAGGTCCGAGCAAACCACGGCACATATTCCACCAGTCCAGACATATTCGTTATCTCTCAAAACACAGGTGATAACATCGGAATATTTTTGTGAGTATCCTTGATCGCAATCGAAATGAACTTGTTCATCTTTTGAAAATATTTTTTTATAAGATTGATTGTGTTTTAAAGTTAGAAAACCATTAGGAACGATTGGAAGTCCGACACATCCTTTTATTTCTCTTTCTTGACTCATTTTTTCTTTTTTTTCTTCCAGTCTTTACATTGAAAATCAAATATAAACTTTTAATCGTTGTCATAATTTCCAATGATAATCCACATTATATTTAACCGGAAATGTGACAGGTTAACCAGTTACGTGGTATGGTTCTCGTTTCCGAATGCACGAATACCTCGTTCACTCGATGAAAGTTTAGCAACATTCTTCAATTTGCAATCGTAATATTTTTCAAAAATGATTTGACATACCGGATCACCTGCCGAGATAAACAGTTTGCTCGGCCCATCATTTTTTAAAAGAACATGTACACTTCCTCGATAATCAGAATCGATCACACCAGCTTTCACTTCCAAGTTAAAAATCAGAGCTAATCTCGATTTTTCCGCTAATCGACCGTAATACGATTTTGGAATTTGAAAACATATTCCCGTGTCCACCAATTTTCTTTCCCCGGCATCTATCATAAAATCTTCCACAGTATATAAATCATATCCAGCAGCTTCTTTCGTTTGTTTCGTCGGTGTTTTTGCTTTATCGTGAGTTTTGATAAACGCAATATATTCCATAATGAATTTTTTTAAATTTGAAGACACTCTCAGGCTCTTTATTTTTAAAACACCATCATACAAAAAAAAAAAAAAAAAAAAAAAAAAAAAAAAAAAAAAAAAAAAAAAAAAAAATATATATATATATATATATATTTTTTTTTTTTTTTTTTTTTTTTTTTTTTTTTTTTTTTTTTTTTTTTTTTTTTTTTTTTTTTTTTTTTTTTTTTTGTATGATGGTGTTTTATCCACCTGTCATAGGATTGCAATTAATACATAAATTAAAAACAACGTTTGGAATATTACAATTTGCCATATTAGAACAATCGATTCTTTCTAACCGATTGCATTTTTTACACGCATAAATAGTACACATTTTTCACCATATATAAGAACTTTATCCACCTGTATATGGACTACATCCTGCACAAGTATTAAAAAAGGCTTGTTTTTTACAATTATTTACCGTTTCGTGACACTGAATCCTTTCCAATTGGTTACATTTTTTACATATGACGATAAAACACATTTTTAAATCGCGCGATTGACTAATTCTTCTTTATACACCAACTAAACCTTTTTTTAACGTTTCTTTCGCTTTTTCATGCTTCCGGGTGGAGGTGGAAATGCTTTGCGATTAATGTAAAGATAGATTTTACTTTTATCTTCTCTGCATTTTGCACATTGTCTCCATAAAGTTTGATCGTCGACATATTTTATACATTTATTGTACACGCATTCATCGCCGCAAGTTACGCATAAGAGTCCTTTGCACGCAAATTCACGAAAATAATCAACGAATCCATCACACCAAGGTTGATGATTTTCCTTTGTCGTAGATTCCTTTTCCCACATAATTTCCCAACTATCAAATTTTTTCGCGAGAGTTTCCGGTTCGAATCGAAGTTTCATTGATACGATTCCAAATTTACGTTCCACATCCATCGGAATTGAAATAATAGTATACATATTAGGAATATCGATATCGCTTAACGAAATTCGATAGATACAATTATAGTATCCATTCTTAATCCCGGTTTCGATTCGTAACACTTTCCAACCCCATTTTCGACACATTTGTAAAATTTGACAAGGCGATAAATGATAGAAGATATCGATGAGATCGTATTTGGAAACCGATTTAATAATTTCAATATAAACAAACATACCATCCGACTTTATTTATTAATTAACGAAAAACAATTACCGGCTCCTTCGTTAAATTGCTGTCCGAAAAATATTTTATCCGTCGATGTTTTTACGGGATGCTTGATTTTATCTTGTAAGCAATAGCGAACGTAATTCTTTTTAGGAGCTTCGAAACTCAATACCTCTAAAGGCGATTTTGTTTCGTTTTTTGCCAATCCATCTCGGGTCAACGCTAATGGTTCACCCGATCTGCATTGATACTTGACGATATTTATGATATCCGTGCAATCGGATTCCAATTGATACTTTATCAAACGCATCATATTGTAAAAGTAACAAACGATTCCACATTTTGTAAATATGGTTTTGAAATTGCTGAAAGCTACAATGTTTCTTTCGTCCAAGTTTTTCATTAAAAATACAAAATCTTTCACGGAATGATACGTAATTTTCAAAATTTGGAATCGTGTCTTTTCGGTGACGATGAAACGAAACGACTCAATGTACCGTAAATTGCCGTGTTCGTCACATGCTTTATTGAACGGGTATCCGGGATTTAAAAATCCGACATCGCGTGGAAACAACTGCGCTATATCTCGAGGAGAATAATGTTTTACGAAAATTGTGAAATAACGATTGCTGCAAGACATGTCGAAAATCTTGGTTTGAGTATCGAGCGTTTCCAGTTCATATTTCAATTCATGTTCGACGTTGTAGGATTCCACGTTTTCGAACGATAAATGTTTACTATCGAGCGTTTGCTGTGTATTATTTCTCGTCAATCTGCACGTTAAACTGATCCCGATGGGATCTCCGGGTATCGGGAAATTTTTGACAATGCATCTTATGAAAGTTTCTATAAATTCCGGAACAGCGGTTCGCTTTTCGTTGAAAATTTCTAAATTTATATCTGCGTCCTTTAGATGTTTGTATAAAATGTCCGACACCGTCTCGATTGAGTATGGCTTGATCAATCGTGATATAGTTTTCGCCTTCTCTGGAACAGAAAGAGCGTCTCGAAGTAGTATTTCCGCTGGATCCATCGACGAGTAATAATAAATGTTTTTTATCTTTTTTTAACGCTTGTAAAGCTAAAAGACGAGCAAAAACGTCTCGTGTGGGTAAATATTTTCCCTCGTATATGTATTTATCGTCGAGAGCGTAACCTTGCACTTTAGTCGGTTTCCAAGTCAATTTTTTCGGATTTTCCACAATGAAATAAAATTGCGTGTAAAGATATCCGTCGAAACCTTCAAATTCCAATTTAACTAAAGGATAGCGGTAAAAATTTCCGCGTTGAAATTTATACCCCGTTTCTTGTCTAAACTCTAGATAGGCAACGTCGAATGCCGATTTTATAAAATTGGATTTGTCGAATTTTTTTTTCGTGGGTTGACCGTGAGGAAAATCGATGCAATCTTCGAACAACTTTTTTGCTGAATAATCATCAAAATCTTGTTTTTCCTTTTCGTTAAGATTCGGATAAACCGTTTTTTGAAATTTTTGCAAATCTATTCCGTTATAGCGATTATTTGCCGTTTTAAACTCGGAAACCATAAAATTATTGACACTGTACGGTATCTTTCGCTCGATCACGATAACACGACCATCCAATCCTTTATCGGTTTTCACGACAAGACCGTAAGACACTCGCCAACGATTTGTTTTTGCTGCCATAAACGCATGGACTCTTGATTTTTACAACAAAGAAAGATTTTGGGGACGACGCACTAGTCTCTCAGTTATGTATTTATTGTATTTAAAAAAAAAAAAAAAAAAAAAAAAAAAAAAAAAAAAAAAAAAAAAAAAAAAAAAAAAAAAAAAAAAATTTTTTTTTTTTTTTTTTTTTTTTTTTTTTTTTTTTTTTTTTTTTTTTTTTTTTTTTTTTTAAATAATATAATTGTGTAACCTTTGGCTTTTTAATAATCAACGCTTTTCTTCTGATTTCTAAAGAAATTAAGTAAACGTGAATCATGCTATCGTTATTACATCTTTTACGTTTCCAACGAACAAAATTCGGTCAACAATTAAAATCTTGTAGTAATTTGTGTAAAATTCATCACACCTATTTAAGAAATTTCTTTTTGTTTGCCTTTGCCGTCAGCATGTCTCGTCAATTTTTTGGTGATTCGATCATTTGTCATACGGATCGTCAATCAATTTCTCAAAATTTATTAGAGACGCATTGTTTGATAAACGGAACATTTACCGAATACAAGAGTACCGAAAATAAAATAGAGTACTATTTTCACAATTATTATCAGTGGCTTTCCCTCATATTGTTGCTGGAAGCATTTTTATTTTTCTTACCATTTCAAATATATAAAACCATCGTCGAACGTGATGTGGTGGGTTTTCTGATAAATGACGATAAAAATTCAATCGAAACGATTTTGAATGAAATTAGCAATAGCGGTCGTCATTTATATTGGAAAAATTTATCTCTAGAAATTTTTTATTTTGTTCACACGATTGTACAATTTTGTGTTTTACGTTTGATCCTTTTCAAAAATTATGCTACGGATAAATTATTTCCCCTCTACGGAAAATGCTTTATGGATTACTACTCCGGAGGGTCCATTACACATGGAAAATTTACGTGTTTACTATCGTTGAATGTATATTATGAAAAATTTTTTACAATTTTATATTTTACGTTTTTTATTATAATTTTTCTACATGTAGCTTTTCTTTTATTGCGAATAGCTCAGTGCTCGTCGTCAAAATTTCGTCCTGGACCGTTCGATTACGATTTATCTCGATGGTATAGTTACAAATTAGTTGAAAGTAATAATCAAGGAGTAAAGTTGTGGCAAATTGGGAAGAAAGCAAATTTAGATTACAATACAATAATTTAAAAAAAAAAAAAAAAAAAAAAAAAAAAAAAAAAAAAAAAAAAAAAAAAAAAAAAAAAAAAAAAAAAAAAAATTTTTTTTTTTTTTTTTTTTTTTTTTTTTTTTTTTTTTTTTTTTTTTTTTCAAGTTGTTAAAACGTATCTGATAAATTTTTCAAGCGTTGATCCTTTTAATTTAACAATCATATCTTTTAAAACATTGTCGTGTTTTTTTCTGTACAATTCAAACAATATGATATATTTTAAAGAAAGTGGTTTGTCATACATTGGGTACAAATAAACAGAATTGTTTGTTTCTATTTCATGTCCAAATTTACTACGACGTACATATTCACACTTCTTGTTCATTCTTAAAATGTCGCAACCGTATTCCTCTAAAACCTTTCTAGTTTTTGAAGAGCGTGAGTAATGAAACGGGGTATTTCCTTCAAAATCTCGTTCGTTGATCACACTCGAATCTAAAAAATTTCCATATGAATTATTTATAAAATTACGATTCAAACAACACTCATTGCGTATCACCCACCAATGCCACAACGTGTAATTGTGATGATCTCTAGCGTACTTGGAAATTAATTTCAAATAACTTGGGTCAAACATGTAGAAATATTCATTTATTTCTTTTAAATTAAGACACGTAAAATTTTCAAAATGCGTTTCAGTCAACGATAAATTTTCAAATAGTTCCGGAAACGTTTTGTAGATGAATACAAAAGACGAATCCCAAAAAACATCATTTACTTTTAAATTTCCAAAAAAAACCTTATTTTGTAAAGGTAAAATTTTTTCAAACTGATCATCGATCTTCAGTATATTCAAACATTCTACACTCTGACAGTAATTCACAGGTAAATTACCCTCGTCATTCGATATGGTCATCAATTCTTTTTTTTCGTTGCATATAAACTTCACTAAAGCTTTGTTGTCACATTTTGCCGCGATATGTAGCAAAGTGTTTCCGAACGAATCTCTTTCCAATAACAATACAGATTTAGTATCTTTATACCGAACGTAACTTTTTGGATGCGAAACGGAATGATTCATGCATGTCAGAGTAAACTGTACTTGGATATTATTTTTAAAGAATGATGAAATTTTAATTTTTTTCATTTTAATATCTCCCGGTGACTGATCAAAACAGTTTCGGATATTTTTACATTCGGGATATTTTTCCAAATAATCAAGTTTCGCTTTAACGTATCCCATGTCTTCGTAAAACATCCAATGCAGAAAGGTATTGCCATAACCATCTCTAACAGCGATAAATTTTTTCCTTTGCCAATCTTCTTCAAAAAAATCGTCTCTATACGCGAGCATTTTATCGACGACTCTTAACATCACTTCGGAAGAAAACATATTTTGAAGATTGTCCTTATTCGTGAATAAATAATCGTATAACTCTACGCTTATCGTTCGAATATCCATCTTCCATTTCATCTGTTTAGATGTCGGCACAGTTTTGTTGTACGCAAATGGAGCGAATCCGAATTTATCCAATTTCTCGAAATTTAACATTCGTAAATGTTCACTTTTGAAATATTGTGTGATCGATCCTTGCAGATACTGGGCCAGGAAATGAATTAGCGTTCTTCCCGTTTGAGGATCCTCTTGGTTAATGTCGAGGTCAAACTTTGTTGCCAAAAAGATGCAAGTCTTTACACATCGCAATGCATAGATTTCGTAATTATGCATAAGAACAAATTTCGCATACAAAGCAATATTGAAACGATTCTTGAAATAGTCCACCATCTCCATTTCGTCTGTAGTATCATCTACAAAATCTAAATTACTGACGTAGAGTCGTATACTATCGAAAACATAACGCGGTATTTTTACTTCCATGCTGATATCTCGAAGAATGAATGAGAAAGGATTGATTCGGGAAACGGAGGTGCAGATCCTTTTATACACCCGACGGATCATGACGAGATAAAAAACGCACGTATCTCGTGGCTCATCACGCGCTAACCTCGTGGCTCATCACGCGCTGACCTCGCGGTCTGCATCGAGGTCTAATTCGATTCGCTTTGAGAGATAAAAAAAAAGCACAGGTGCATCGAGGATGATGATGATTAATCGAGGTCATTTTTTTTTTTTTTTTTTTTTTTTTTTTTTTTTTTTTTTTTTTTTTTTTTTTTTTTTTTTTACATCATGTTTTCGCTTGTGTCGATGAAAACCTCTTCCTCATCCGACATTTCATTTACGTCTATTTCATTTTCATTTTTGTTTCCCTCATTAATTGTTTCTCGTTTTCGTTTTCCGTCAGTACATACTTTCTTTCTTGGAATTTCTTCCCATGTGTTTGGCATATTTTTGATCAACGATTCGAGATATCTTTTTGTTTCTTCCATAATTTGTTCCAAATAACGATTTACGTCAAACGATAAATTGAGTTCCGATTTTCCTTGAAATGCTCCAAGGTTAAAATTGAAATATTCGTTTACAAGGTCTTGTATTTCATCTCGCTCTTTTGATTTCAAAACGTTCTCGATGCGCTGTATATTTTCCACTGCCCACGTAACAGCAGACTTTCGACTGCTTAGCTTTAAAATATTTAACGTCAATTCAAAATGATGTCGATAAAACTGATGAAATAAATTTCGCATTTCTTTTAACATTTTTTCGCAAATTTTATTTTGTTGTTTCATTTTTTTAAATTCTTTTGTCTGTACGTATTTTCTGAGGTGTTTGGTGGGTTTATGAATTCTTTTGAGTTCGGCTATTCGATTATCCTTTTTCTGGATCCACTCTATAAAATTGGAATCCCAATTTTCCATGCTCTCGTTATAATCCGAATAAAAATTTTTACACTTATCATAAAACGCTTTAAAATTTTCCTCAGTTTGTTTTAAATCCACGCGCATCGTGTTTAAAATACTGTTTAAATATTCATATAATAACATATAAATATCGTCATTCATAATACGATACTTTTCAAAAGAAATATTTACCGTTTCCATAATCATTTTATCGATCATTCGTTTCACGTAACCCAAACGTTTTATGAGATACATTTGAACATTTTTCTTATTTGCTTCATCTATAGAGTTTAAAATTTTTTCGAACATGTCTTTTAATATCTCCATTTGAAACAGAGAAGCATCATTCATATCCTCGTAGGTTATTTTTTCTTCCATGTCGTCGGGATTAGTTTTCGGGTCAAAAAATTTTCTTTTTTCTTCCAATTGAACGTTTTGCTGTTGTCTCACCTCTTCTAATAATTTTATTTGTTGCTTTAAATCTTCCATTTCGGATTTTAAAAATTTTTCCTGTTTCTCATATTCCTTTTCTAATTTATACGCGTAACGTTTTACGTCTCTCTGTATTACTTTATCGTGATCAATTTTCAATGTTTCGAGCTTAGATTTCAAATTTTCTATGAAAATATCTTTTTTTCCGGACAATATTTCCAACTCGCTATGTACGTTTTGTAATTCTAAAAGCTCTTGTTTTTGTTTTTGTGTTTTTGAATTCTCGTCCTTAATAATTTCTTCGTAATCTTGATGTAATTTTCTGTACTCGAGTTGGATCCGTTCGTAGTCTGCTTTTAAATTTTGAAATGTTTTTTCTGCAATGAGCGTTTCCCTTTCGCGAATCTCGGTAAATTGGTCAATTTTCTCTTTAGAATCTAATAATTTTTGGTTCAAAGAATTAATTTCTTCAATTTGATTATTAATTTGACAAAGATATGTATTTATTTGACTTTCGTGATCTTTCTGCACAGTTTCTAAATGTTGAATTTTTAAATTCAATTGCTTTACTTTGGATTCGTGTGTAAAATTAGTGTACGTCATTTGTTCATTTTCTTTGATTTGATCCATTAATTTTTGTTTGAACGATTCACTCGCTCCAAGTTCATCGGTTAATTGTTTTATATCTCGTTCTAATTGGGAAATTTGATTGTTTTTACTTTTTTCCAAATTATTATATTTTTCCAGATTCTCGTTGGCGTTAGATTTTTGTTGTTCCAATTCGATTTCTTTCGACTGAAATTCCAAACTTTTATTCTTCAACTGTTCTTCTAATTCCGATATAATTTTGTTTTGTTTTTCCGTAACGGTCCGATGCTGCTCCAAGCACGACTTTGATTCATTTTGTAAACTAGTTATTTGTTTCTTCCATATTTTTCCCTCGTCTTTGATTCGTTTTATTTCCGATTTCATCCCAGACAATTTATTCTCGCAATCGTTCAAATTTGTATCACAGTATCGCTTATCTTCGGAAAGTTTGGAAATTTCTTTCTTCAATTCTCGGTTTTCATTTTCCAACTCGTCGTGCGTTTTCTCCGCATTACATGTTATTTCTGTTATTTGGTTCCTCGTCGATAACTCGGCATCGCGGGTTTTTTTAATTTCGTCGTTTTTTGCATTGATTTCAGCATTTAAACGCTCGACATTTTTCTGTAACGAAATACAATTATCGGTTTTAATCTTTACTCTGTTTTCCAATTCTGAAACATCCTCTCGGCAATGTAAAAATTTAGCTTCCCAATTTTCGATTTCCGCTTTCAAACGCTCGACATCCTCCTGCAACGAATTCGATTCGTCGGTCTTAATGTTTAGTTCATTTTTTAATTTTGAAATATCCTCTCGACACCGCATTAATTCGGTTTTGCATTTTGAAATTGCCGCTTTCGAAAACTCGGAATCAGTTTCCCATTTTGAAATTTTAGCTTTTAAATGTTCGGCGACCTTCTTCAACGAAATTAATTCGTCGGTTTTAGTCTTTAATTCTTCTCTTAAATTTAAAACTTCATCTCGACGTCGTAGCGATTCAGTTTCCCATTTTGAAATTTCAACTTTCGAAAGCTCGGCATCCTTCTTCAACGAATCGATTTCGTTGGTTTTAATCTCTACCTCGTCGCTTAAATTCGAAACTTCATCTCGACGCTGTAGCAATTCGGTTTCACATTTTTCAATTTCAACTTTCGAAAGCTCAAAATCCTTCTTCAACAAAATCACTTCGTCGGTTTTAATCTTTACCTCGTTTCGTAAATTGGAAACGTCTTCTCGACATTGCATTAATTCGGTTTTATATTTTTTTTCAATCTCAGACTTTGAAATCTCGACATTCTTCTGCGATGAAATTAACGCATCGGTTCCAATCTTTAATTCCTTTTCCAATTTTGAAATTTCTGCCTTCAAACTCTCGACATCCGTCTGCAACGAAATAGATTCGTCCGTTTTAGTTTTTAATTTGTTTTTTAAATTTAAAACTTGTTTTTGGCACTGCAGCAAATTGATGTTCGATTCTTTGGCAATCGATTCGTGACGGTCATTTTTCAAATTTGAAATTTCGGCTTCCAATTGTTTCACGTTTTTCAAACAATCTCGCTTTTCTTTCTCCGTACGCGCCAATTCCTCTTTGAGTATCGCGATTTTTTTACCGTCGGCAAGCGATTCTCGAGACATCTCATCGATTTTTTCGTTCAGGGAAGCAATCGTTTCCTTATCGTCGTCGAGTTCCTGAGCGGGATATTCGATCGATGGTTTCACAAAATACGGTAACGATTCTTGTTTCGAAATCATGGTTAACGTCGGATTCGTGTTTTTTAATCTATCCATTTGTTCCCGATAATTTTCATTTTCCGTGGTCAAATTTTCTATTTGGTGCTGCAGATCGATCATTTGTAGTTGAACATTATGACTCGATTGCAATAACGCTCGAATAGTCGAAACAATTTCTGTATTTTCCGGACTCATTTTATGTACGATCCCTTGCAATTCGGAGATTTGTTTTTCAAATTCTTCGTTTTTCACCACTATATTCGACAACACGCCTCGCGATTGAGATAAAAACGGTTCGACGACCTGTGACTGATTATTAGCTTTCGATTGATTTTCGAGATCGATCATTTGTTTTTTGAGTCGTTCGTTTTCGTTTTGCAAATTCATTTTTTCGGTTTCGCAAACAATGTTTAACTTTTTGATTTGAATGTCGTGATCCGATTTCAAAACGTCGTTTTCACGCTGAAATTCATCTCTCAATTGTTTTTTCGTCTCATCCATTTCTTTTTTATGTTTTTCGTGCAACCGCTTAACTGCCTCGTCTTTCGAATCGATCCATTTTTTTCGCTCGTCTTCATATCCGCGTTTCAATTCTTTTATATCATTCTCATATTGAGAAATTTTCGTTTGCAAAATATTCGTTTCTTTCGCCCAATCATCTTTTAAAGCCATATTTTCTTCTCTCCATTTATCGCCGGCACGTTTCACATCCGCGATTTTTCGACGACACGGTGACCAATCGCAACACGACGTTAGAAAATCGAAAAAACTAGTACTTTGACTATACAATTCGGAATATTTATCGAGGAGAGGTTCGGCCATCTCAAAAGCGTTTATTAAATCGTTATGAATTTCTCGTTTCAACGTATCAATCATTTTTAAAGTAGTCACGTTATCGTCTTTATGATAACTGACGATAAATTTTACGAGATCTTGAAACATATCACTTGCTATTCATTCTTTGTTGTTCTGGATCAATACGTGCATCATTATTATTATTATTAGTATGAATATGAAGAAAAAAGAGAAAGATGAATACGGAATTGAATAACCTCGAAAAGCGTTTAAACACGTTCGAAAAAATACTTTTGTCCGATAAAGAAAAAAATTTATTCGGTGTACCCATCGATACGATATACCCGGTAAATGATTTAAATTATATCGATTGGTCTATAGCTGCAATCAAAAAATTGATTGGTGATTATTACGCCATCGGTGCTTCTTGGCAAGACAAAATAGATCAACTCACGGACATTCACGAAAAAATGCATCATTTGTTAAAAATAATTTTCAAACCGATTGTTAAAAAATATCACCGTGGAATGTATCATAACGAAGAGTATTTCGATAAAGAAAGGGAATAAATAAATAAAGAACAAGTATGATGGACCGCGAAATAGAAAATATAAATCAATCGCTTTACATATTCGATAGATATTTCCTTTCGGAAGACAACAACATTTATGGTCAACCGATAAAAACAAAATTTTCAGCACAACAACTCAAGTATTTCGACGATAAAATTGATAAAATACATTATCTCATGGAACATTATTACGACTACTGTTTTACGAATTTAGACAAATGTCTCACACTGAAGAAAATACTCGTAGATTTTTTTAATTTGGAAATGCATTTACTACAACCATTGGTAGCAGAAGTCGATAACAGATATACTATTCGTCAAATTAAAACAACGTGAAAAAAAAAAAAAAAAAAAAAAAAAAAAAAAAAAAAAAAAAAAAAAAAAAAAAAAAAATATATATATATATATATATATATATATATATATATATATTTTTTTTTTTTTTTTTTTTTTTTTTTTTTTTTTTTTTTTTTTTTTTTTTTTTTTTTTTTTTTTTTTTTTTTTTTTTTTTTTTTACTTTGGGTTTCAAATGTGTTTTTTTTTCGTGTTCAATATTTTGTCCATGCACCTTGATTTTCAATCACTTTTTCTAACCTTCTGGGCATGGAACCAATTAGTTCGGCCATATAATCGACATCAGCGATAATTTCTTGGAACGTATCTCGTATCATATCCCAGAGATGATTTCGATCGGCAGGAATTCTTCGATTCAATCTTCTTTCGATTTCTGCCCATAAATTTTCAATGGGATTCAAGTCAGCTCCTTTCGGTGGCCAATCTCTCATGTAATTGGCGTGATTACCTTCTAACCATTCCATGACATCGTTACTGGTATGAATCGGCGATAAATCTTGCATGAAAATAATATCCTGAGGAAAAGGTTCCACGTAAATTTCTAAAATCGGATTTATATAATAATGTCTGTTTAAATGTTGAATACAAATACGATGAACGTGATTGTAATCCGACAAAGAAATACAAGCCCAAACTGGAAGGGAAAATCGACCCGATCGCCGTCTTTCCGACCAAACGTATTTTTCTTGGAATCTCGCCGATTTACTTCTCCAAACACGCGGAGGACCATTTCCCGTCGAAAGAAACACTTTTTCGTCAGAAAAAACTACTTTTCCCCAATCTAATGGTGTCCAATCTCTATGAGAATAGGCAAATTGTAATCGTTTTTGTTTATGTTCCGGTTTTAAAAAATCTTTGCGCACTGCCACACGGTTCACTAACCCGTTTTCGCGCAATCGATTTCGAATCGTTTGGGCACTCACGTTTAAATTGACTCCGATTCTCGTGGCCGGTAAGAATGGATCTCGATCCGACTCTCGAACAATTTCTTCGTCTTGGTCGCGAGTCGTTGCGCGTGGTCGTCCTGACATTTTCGGTGCATACGCGTTTCCCGCAATATATTTTTGGATCCAATAATGAACAGTCGAAGGAGCCATATTTACAATTTGAGAAATTTCTCTTTCGCTCATACCCGTATTATATAAACGAATAATTTCTTCACGGTTCATCACGAATTTATTTCTTTCTTTTATTTATATTAATAAATTCATTTATTTTTTTTTATTAGAAAAAAAAGAGAGAGAGTAATAAAGACCATGTTTTTGAATCACCACCACGCCAATGTTTTGTTCAATACAAATGGAATAGTCACATGTAACGATTGTGGATGGACATGTAACGCTTTCGAATTTATTTGTAATACTTCATTCGAAAACGCATTCGATTCCGTAGATTACGCAGAAAAATATCTCCGACTAGCCCCGCAATGCGAAGATATTCCGTGCGTCATATCTCTTTCGAAAATGGAAGGTATTTTGGGACAAAAAATTCCCACGACATTAAAACATTTAAAAAAAACTGTCACGTTACTCGAAAAAATAAACGAACCGTTTGTCTTACGAGATTACAAATGTATCACAGAAAATTTCTCGCTGTTTAAAGATTTTATCGCCGAATACTTAAATACCATCAAAACATTGGTACCCGCTAAGGGAAGTGTCGAAGAAACGGCCGTACATGCACTTTTGCAAAACATGTATTCGTTCGGTGAAGCCGATATTTTCGGATATTATTTCAATACTTGCGTACCTTACGTTAAAATGCACGATATCACCCACATATTTCCGTTCGATTTCGAAAGTTATGCTACGATACAAAATCTCGCTTTCAAATTACACATACAAACTATTCTCGCAAACGAAATTCGTTCCCATTTTTCAAAGTATTGTATTCCCTTCGACGTGATTTATGTCATGATTTATTGTTTTCTTTGCGGAAATAATGCAAATGCTGCAGCCAATTTTGCTTTAGATCTAGTCGCTCGAACGTGTAGAGGTTATTTCATCGAATCTCCAAAATTCGGACCACATATTCGACAATTGATCGATGCGCATATAAATTACAAATGTAGAAACACGCCGTTTTACTACATGATACGAGAAATGAAAAGAGGAGACGCCACCGATTATTTTTCAACCGAATTTGTCGAAAATTATTCTCGTTTGGATACATTTTTAACCGAAAAATGGGATTATATTTTTAATAAATACCTAAAACATTTACAAAAGGATAACCAATTTTATAAAAATATTCCTACCGACGAACAGTTTAAAAAATTCATTTTAATGCAATCTTTTCCCTACGTACTCATTTGTCATAACGACGATGATAATAACAAAACCAATCGACAAGACCATTATTACGCATTCATCGTCGCATTAGCTCATTACGTACACAATAGAAAAACAAAAGGTACTGTAAAAGGCGAGTTGGCAATTTGTAAAAAAATGTACAAATTTGTCACAACTTTTATAGAACGTATACGCGAAGAGTCGAAAAACGACATCGCGTGGACACTGGAAAATTTTAAAATATTTTTGTGTTCCGATGAAAATGTAAAATTGGCCGAAGAATTTAAATATATGCTCCAATATATGGTTATCTCACCAACCGATGAAGAATAAACATTAAAAAAAAAAAAAAAAAAAAAAAAAAAAAAAAAAAAAAAAAAAAAAAAAATATATATATATATATATATATATATATATATATATATATATATTTATTTTTTTTTTTTTTTTTTTTTTTTTTTTTTTTTTTTTTTTTTTTTTTTTTTTTTTTTACACTTGTTCATAATCTTCGTCTGAATTTTCAAGAGCGTTTTTTACATTCTTTTGATTTTTATCCGGTTTTTGAAATACCATTTTTTTAACTTTTTTATTTCCCTCAATTTTGGGTACTGTTTTTTCACTTTTATTTTTCTCGGCAGATGCATCTTTTTTCATTTTCTTTGCTGGGTTTTCATTTTCTTTGCTGCTGGGTTTTTTACGTTTTCTATCATCTTCTTTATCGACATTTTCAACAATTGGTTTCGATTCATCATCACTCGTTTGCGTTTTTGTCGACGTCAACGGTTTTGGTAATTCGAGGTTATATTTAATGCTTTTTCTTTTCCACTCCCTAATTTGACACATGATCGCATCCTGTATGTATTTTTGCATGTTATCTTGAACAATAAACTTTTTATAACACGTTAAAACTTCCGGATAGCTGGAAGCTTGATCATCATCGCTTTCGTTTTCGAAATATATAAAAGATTTTATCGCACTTGCCGTTTGCGACCAACCGTATTGAGCAATACATTTTCTCACACCTGCCACATGCGCACGTTTAAAATCTTCGTAATCTTCAATTTTCGGACAATCGCATAATCCATATTGGAGGTTATCTATGTACGGTTTCAAGTCTACCGTGCCATGTAATCCGTCTACGGCAAATATTAAAAATAAAACATTACGAATGTTTTCATCGACGGTGGGAGACGTCAATCGTTTATTAAACACGTTAACTATTTTATATAAATCGGAAACTTTAGAATAATCGCAACTCAAAATTTTTTCCACGGCATTCGTTTCTTCGGTCGAATGAGAATTGTATTGTTTCAAAAGTGGAAACAAATGCGTTAAAAACATCCTGGAAATATCTGTGTGGATATGACTATTTTTAAATTCTTGAAGAATCGTGGATACAGGAACGCGAAGAAAATCCATCACATGTTTGACGACACGTAAAGCCAAAACTCCTCGCGAAGTACCTTGAGTCGCAGTCAATGCTTCGAATTTCATCATATCTTCCACAGCTTCCTTTAAATTATACATATCTGCCATTTCGAAAATTGTAACGTTAATATCCCTTTATTACACCACAAATCCCGAGATTGTTGCAAATAGGAATCGAACACGGAAAAAAAATCTAACACAATTTTAAAACCAAATTATATTTATATTTAAAAAAAAAAAAAAAAAAAAAAAAAAAAAAAAAAAAAAAAAAAAATATATATATATATATTTTTTTTTTTTTTTTTTTTTTTTTTTTTTTTTTTTTTTTTTTTTTTTCACTGATGTGTTAGTTTTTCGTAGGGCGATGATAAATTTCTATAACGTAATTTTCGTTATTGGGATGATTTTTGATGTATCGTTTGGTGTTTGGATCTTTATAAGGGCAAAGTTGACGAATTCCTCTACAAGACACTTCTGGAATGGGTTCCGTTTCTTTACGAAATATATATTTTAAATTATTTTTCGTTCTACGTTTTTTTCGAGGAGCATCGTCGTCTATAATCAAACTATTGGTCGAAGATATCGAAGAATCGTCGTCGGAATATATATTTCGAACCTTTTTGGTTATTTTTTTAGGACGACCTCTTTTATATTTTCTTTTCTTTTCAAAAGTCTCGACATTTCGTGCATCTGGTTCCGATATCGAAGCGTCCGAAAGGTTCACGAAATGCGATTGCGATGGTTCGAATCGTATATGAGCATCGGGTAATAAATCATCGTAACCAGTTCCGGGTTCGATTGATCTTTCGGGACCGTCGACGTGAGAATCGAATTGAATAGCGTATTCGAGTACTGCTGGATCTTGCGATACGGCATGACGCCAATAATCCGTCGGTATAGATCCTCTCAATACCCCTTCGTAATATTTATAAAGCGAACCAAATATGCGTTTAACATGACTGATGTGAACTAAAGCTTTCGGATACTTTGTCTTTGATAAATTTTGAAATTGTTTTATTTCGGGGGCGTTTTTATTCGAAATTTTTTCAAATGCCTTCGAACCGATTACTACCGCGTGTATAATCGGTATCTGGTCAGGAAGTTTCGTTTGCGAGTCACACATGATCTTTATCTCTTTTCCATGTACCTTTATCGAACAAATCCACGAGATTGTTGATACCGTCACCTTTTCTCAGGGAGTAATTATCAAAATATCCAATTTTTTGAATCATTTTCATTTCGAGTTTATTATGAAGGTCTTTTTTATCATCTCGCGACGATATTATACAAATTTGAATTTTTTTATTCACGTCATCTAAAGTACACGTCGAATATTTTGCATCCATCGCTTTAATCATAGCGCATATATCATCAAAATTCAATAACCAAATTGGATCAGTTACGGTAGAATATTTCTGCACAAATAATTGCGTTGCCATGCAATTAATATCGGGATCGAATGAAAACATGGTTTTTTTCTTTTGAAAAGTAGCGTAAATCGGTTCTTGTTCGAAAGTACCACTGATTACCATAAACATATCGGTAGGACAGGTAAACACGTACTTGTCTAAGAAAATGAAAAATGTCGTAGGATGAACGTAGACATCGTAAATAATACCATTTTGGCTGTTTTCGTTACAATAAATAGGAATCATATTTGTATCGTGTCAAATTGCAAGCAATATTTCGGAAAACAACTCTCGACAAACCATATAATCTAGATATTAAAAAAAAAAAAAAAAAAAAAAAAAAAAAAAAAATATATATATATATATATATATATATATATATATATATTTTTTTTTTTTTTTTTTTTTTTTTTTTTTTTTTTTTTTTTTTTTTTTTTCAACCTGGTGGTGATGCTAAACAATTATAGTTACAAAGTATATACTTTATTTCCACATAACATTCATTTTTTCCACAAAATGTCCAATATCTTCGATTACATCGAGTACAAGTACTTTGAACACACATTTTTATTTTTTAATTGTCGGAATCTTCGTCACTCCCTTTAATTTTCTCTTCGTTTTCGTTTATTTTAATAAACTGATGTTTTTTACAACCACAGTCAGCACACGTCGCATTTGCCATAGGACGATTATTCTTTGACCAAGTTTTGACAATATTTACAGATTTTGTTCGCATCTTGCATTTATTGCAATGTATATCCATAATGTATTTGCTTCTTTATTATAAATGGAAAAAAATAGCAAGACGATCGGTTTTTTTTTTATTCACTCATCACGACATCTCCATCATTATCCACAATTATCGTGTCATGGTTGCGATCAAAAGGAATAACAGCAGCACCGTTTGACGAAGGATCATCTTTGATATCAGTAATCGTTAGTTGATTTTCCTTTGGTTTTACGAGTAAAGCAGAAAATGTGTAACCACCATTATTTTTTATAAGAAATTCATTCTTGTAACCATCGACAACGTTTGGAAATTTCATAGCACTCATCGCAAAAAATTCATTTCTTTTTACTTGATCCGTCATGTCTATATGCATCATTTTTCTTTCACCAATCATCATCACCATTGAACTTTTTCCGGGCGAACACATTTTTTTCTGTTCATAGTAACGTTCCATACAAGAAACATTCGGATGAACCTCACGACTGAAAAATTGAAACGTACCAAAACGACCAAAAGTATCCATTATGATAGCGTTTGTAACAAAGAGCGTTCAAACTTTGCTTTTATAATATCCTACAATCAACAACAAACATCAAACCTTAAACATCAAACCTTAATTTAAAAAAAAAAAAAAAAAAAAAAAAAAAAAAAAAAAAAAAAAATTTTTTTTTGAAATCTAATTTTTGTTTTAAAATGTCGTAGGTCGATATTGGATATCAACAACATAATCGTCTTCGCTAGGATGTTTATTTGTCCATCGTTTCGTATTTGGATCTCGGTATGGACAAATTTGACGAATACCTCTACAAGAAGATTCTGGAATGGGTTCGCTTTCCTTTCTGTGCGTATAAGACGATATTTTTTTCTTTCGTCCTTGTTTATTTCTTAAAAGGTTTCTTAACGGCGGTAACGAACTATCCGAATCAGAGACGTCAGAATATATCACTCTCGATTTTTTCATTCGTCGCGAAATATTTATCCGATCATCATCTTCGCTATCCTCGTCTTCGGAAGATGAAACGATTCGATTTGATTTCGACTTCCATTTTCGAGGTCGACCTCGTTTTTTCCCCGCGGTTAGATTCGTTGCAATATTTTCCGAATGATCATTAGCCGCCGTTGAAATTTCCCGACTAGTATTCAACAAATTACCGATATTCATCAAAACGGTATCCTTTTTTTGTTTGCGTTTTCTCCTCACGGGTTCTTTTTCCGTAACGGTATTCAAAATTTCTACGACTTGTTGTGGACCGACCGTATCAGAATCCGAAACGTCAGAATATATCACTCTCGATTTTTTCTTTCGTCGCGAAATATTTATCCGATCATCATCTTCGCTCTCCTCGTCTTCGGAAGATGAAACGATTCGATTTGATTTCGACTTCCATTTTCGAGGTCGACCTCGTTTTTTCCCCGTGGTTAGATTCGTTGCAATATTTTTCGAATGATCATTAGCCGCCGTTGAAATTTCCCGACTAGTATTCAACAAATTACCGATATTCATTGAAACGATGTTCTTTTTTTGTTTGCTCCTCACGGGTTCTTTTTCCGTAACGGTATTCAAAATTTCTACGACTTGTCGTGGACCGACCGAATCGGCATCCGAAATATCAGAATATATTATTCCCGATTTTCGTAAAACTTTGAACGGTTCTCCATTTTCAATAACTTCCGGTGAACCTTGATCCGTTTCCCATGCCGATAACGTATCTTCGTTGTAGAAAACCGTATTCCTCTCGGGAATGTCTTTTACTGACCCAGGCGTCGAAAAATTGCCATCCGAAACGAAAAACAAATTTCGATCGGGTGCAGTTTTCGAAGCCTTCACGATAACCGTTTCTCTTTCGGGTGAGAGTTCAATTTCTTGTCTTAACGATAAATTATCCCCAATTTGCACGACCTGACTCGGTGTTTGATCCCCACCACCGGAAAACCGCGTCATCGATTTTTCTGTCATCTCGTTTTCGTCATCGGTAACGTCGTACGTGTCTAGATCTGGATACCTTATTCTCCAAGTAGGATATTGTCCTTCGGGAAAATTTAACGAATACAACCACGTTTTCGGATCTTTTTCAACTGCCCATCCCCAATCCCTTGAAGTTATCGTTTTTCTCATAAAATCTACTACCTCTGGTTCGAATAACGTTTCTAAATATTTATAATGAACACAGACTTTAGGAAAAAAAGCATTTGGTTTATTTTGAAAATCTTGCATTTTGAATATTTGTTTATATTTCTCTGGTTGAAAACCCCTATATTGATCGAGCACATTTAGAACACGACAAATAGGTATATGTTCCGGTAAAGAATCAGTCATACTTTATTTTTTTTGTATAAACTCCATTAGATTAGATTTCTTTCCATACAATATTTAATTCGTAATTTAATTTACCAATAAAAAGAAAAACAAATGATATTTTAACGAAACACATTAATCCATCCCACAAAGACCATTTTCGAGAATCGTGTATAATCACGTCTTTACTATCATGTACGATAATTTCCTCCCATCCGGTATGATTTTCGATCCACGGCATAAGTTTAATTAATATATACGAATGTAACGTACTAATGATCGTTTCGATGCATGTTGAATCGTGTTTTCTTTTTTTACATTCTCGAGCTAAATTACTACAAAATACAAAAAGAGCGATGATTTTAGACCAATTGATATCATCCTCGAACAACTGATTTGCTACTCCTTCTACGATATGTTGGAGAGAATGATTATCGTGTACATTTAAATAATCGTCGTAAAAATGAACTGTTTGAAATTTATTTAAAAATTGATCACTCAAGGAATGTAACGCCGATTCGACATCGGTCTGTTCAAAATTTTCATGTTCTGTTTTATTACATCTGCGATTCAGATAATTTGAAATCAAAAAATACATTTGACGATCCGTTAATGTATCCATCATGTTTATGATAGTCTATAAAATAGTCTAAAATAGTCTAAAATACTAAGTTACATCTCAAAAAAAAAAAAAAAAAAAAAAAAAAAAAAAAAAAAAAAATATATATATATATATATATATATATATATATATAT